>NC_069678.1:63673797-63878797 GCF_023699985.2 Odocoileus virginianus
TGTGCCCGCCAGCAGGGTTCTAACAGTAACATCTTTTCAAATTTAAATACAGCCTGCTCTCCTGTGTCTGGAGTCAGAGCCCATCAGATTTAGGAAACTAGATAATTTGTTGTGCTACTGATGGGAGCAGGAACCGAGAAGGCAAGAGTGGCATCTACCAGGCCCACTTAGCAAGGTGGCTGCCAGGGTTTATTTTTTGGTTATTGTTGTCAAATGGTCCTTATTTGTAATCCCTTTTTCTGCTTGAGATCCCCTTTTATTTTTCAGAACCGTGGTTTGCATAGTAAGAGGAGCCTGTGAATTCAGAGGCTGGGCCGCAGAGGGCCGACTGTTCCCGTCCATAAAAACAGAAGCCTGGCCTGGGCCACCCTCTTGTGCGAATCTGCCGTGCCAGCTCCTCACCACCGGTTTGGTTTTGTTCCTTGTATCTCTGGGAAGGCAGGCAGACAGCACGGTCACCTGTGAATGCAACCGCAATTGGCTTAGCTGCCTCACTGATAAATGTGCCCCGGGTAAGCTACAAAGGGATTATCAGCGTTCCCAGCAGCTAAAGGTGATTTTCAAGAACAGGAAGGATTGCTTCAAACTGTTCTCCTTGAATTTCATTTTAATATTTTGCGTGACAGAGCACAGAGCCGATGGATATGAAGATATTTAACTCCAGTGACCAATGTGGTGCAATCTCCAAAACCTGGAGCCTGAATCTGTATCTTCTTTTGGATTCCATTTTCTCAGGGTTGGACATTCTCCAAAAGGTCAGCCAGGAAAAGTCTCTGGATGCCAGACACCGGGCAGAGACTGTTAGGCCAGCAGGCCACTGTTGCTCATTCATTCCTCCTAGAAATGGGCACAAAGTAGAGGTTAATTCAGACACTTGGCACGCACTTGCTTGTCCACTGAAGTTATACAAACCAGCTCATGCTGATTGACTGCAAAAGTACATTTTATTTGGTCTTTCACAAATAACCCAGCTGAACAAAATCAGACTCTGACTGAAGAAAATTAGGACATATAGGAAATTATACTGAGGATAATTGAGAGTTGGAGTTAAAATTGTTAGCATGTTTTGGGGACACTGGGGACATTTCTTTTTTTTAATTGAGGAGAACTGAAAAGTTTATGTGCTAGAAGATATTGTATCTTTAATACCTTTTTTTTAAACTCAGATTTTGACTCTTCCTGTGTTAAAATATAAGCTGACTTAAAAGTATGATTTCAGATGGTCTCATCTGAGTTTGATGTTACGGAAAGGGAGTAGGATTTGCAATAATAGTAAGCTACTGTTTATTGATTGCTCTGTGCTAAGTACTTTATTTGCCAGCATTATTTTAATACTAACAAAAACCTATGAGGTAGAAACTATTATTAACCTCATTTTAGAGAAAAGGGAAATGAAATATAGAGAAGTGATGTAACTTGGTCAAAGTCACGTAGCTAGTAAAGGGCTGAGTTAATATTTGGACTGAAATTAGCTTCCAAAGGTATTTGTACTCCTCCACTGCACTATGCTGTCTCCTCAAACTATCTGGCTTGGTTCTGCCATGTGTTAGCTGATATAATCTCCTTGGAGAAATCACTCTACACTCAGTTTCCTCATGTTTACATGGAGATAGTAATACCTATGATGTAGGCTTATATGTGAGTGTATATAACAATGAAACCTTATAGTAATACCTATGATATAGCCTTATACATGAAGGTATATAACAATGAAAATTTATATGCAATCAGTTTATATTATTATGTTGAAAAAGAGATGGATTCAAATGAAGCTAATAACAACACAGTTGCCAAATATATCTTTTTTTGTTGTTCAAATAAATCTTTTAACATCATTTTCTTAATGACTTGACCCTCTCAGTACTCTATAATGACTCTATTAGAACAAGTCCAGGCTCCTTAGCTTAGAAGAAAGCCTGGCCACTCTATCTATTCAGCCTATGGCCTCTTAGGGATAGAATGGTCACAGAGCCTGGACTGTCTTTTTATTGTTAATTTTTGTGGTAGGCTGAATAACAGCCTTCCAAAGATGTCCATGTCCGTGTCCTAATCCCCAGAACCTGGGGACCCTGTAAAGAAATATGTTATGTACATAGGAAAAGGGACTGTGCAGGTATGATTAAGTTAAGGATCTTGAGATAGAGAGAGAATTCTGTGTTAACTAAGTGGGCCCAATGTTCTAATCACAACGGTCCTTACCAGAAGGAGGCAGGTTTTTGCCATACATCGATACCCAACATTGTAAAGCAATTATCCACCAATTAAAAATAAATTAATTAAAAATAAAAAAGTAGGAGGCAGGAAAGTCAGAGTCAGTTGCAGGAAAAGTGACAAGAAGCAAGAAGGTGGAGTGACATGAGGCAGGGGCCTGAAGCCCAGGAGTTCAGGTGGCCTCAGAAGCTGGAAAAGGCAAGAAAACAGATTCTCCCTGAAACCTGCAGACAGAACACAACTCTGCTGACATCTTGATTTTATGGACTTCTGACCTCCAGAACTGTGAGAATAAATTTATACTGTTTTAAACCAGTAGGTTTATTGTGAGACTAGTAAAGCTCTAGTTTTGCATTGACCCCTTCCAAGGCCCTGTACCTAATTTTGGACTTGTAGTGTTGTATTCACTCCTTTTTTTTTTTTTTTTAAATTTCTCAAAGGAAGTCCCTAGAATTGGAAAAGGAAATGGCAACCCACTCCAGTACTCTTGCCCGGAAAATCCCATGGACGGAGGAGCGTGGTAGGTCCATGGGGTTGCAAAGAGTCGGACACGACTGAGCAACTTCATTTCATGCCCCACAAAACCTGAATCTCTCCCTGCACAGGGGCTAAGCGTGTGTGTTTTTTAACGTGTGTGTTTATTTATTTGGCTGCTGTGTCACGTCTTCGTTGCGGCACATGGGGTCTTCACTGTGTCACCCAGGACCTTTCACTGTGGTGCATGGGATCTCTAGTTGTGGCCCATGGGCTCCAGAGCACGCAGACTCAAACGTTGCAGTGCATGGGCTTAGTTGCTCTGCCACACGTGGCATCTTAGTTCCCCAACCAGGGATCAAACCCGTGTCCTCTGCATTTCAAGGTGGCTTCCTAACCACTACCAGGAGAAGTCTCCTAAGCAGCCAGACTGCCTGGATTCAAAGCTAATTCTGCCACTTATTGACTGTGTCATCCGCTTTTCTTTTTTAATCTGCAAAATGGAGTTGATAATAATGCTATCTACTTCATAGGGCTGTTGAGAGGATCAAATAAATTAATTTCTGTAAGCATCCAATAAGTGTTAGCAATTATTAATTATGAAAAACCTTAGGAAGTTTTCAAAGCTCTTAAGGCAGGAATAACAGTTATGAGAGGAGGCTAGAGTAAAAGCTTCATGAGAGCAGGAACCATCCTGTCTTGTTCACCCTTCCACCTTCAGAACCTTGAAAAGGCTAATGCATATTATATTCTTCACAGTGTCAGATTGCTTCATTTATTACATGTTATTTTATGGTCTTATACTTCTATGTTTTCTCTCTCATTTCTCCAAGTAGATTGTTATAAGGACTTACATTTATATAATATGATTATTCTTTCTTCCAGGAAATAATTTGGTCCATGGTGGGTACTCAATTAAATGTTTCTTGAATTGAGCCATGACTAACCTTTCCACGTGCAAAGAATTGAGACCCAGTCTTTTATGAATAGCTTTTGTTTTTTGGTAAAATCTACCTAGGCTAAGTCTAAGGTACATTTTGGCATAGTGAGAAATCCATGAATCATATAAACAGATACCCTGAATGCAGAGAGAGAGCACTCTTGTCCTCACGTCACAGTGTTATCGATTATCTCCTGTGAATGAGCACCTGCTATCTAGGGGACAGTGCAGGTGGGCTCAGAGGGGTAGTGTGGTAGTAAGGCACTGATTTGGGAATCAGGGAACTTGACTCTTCTCTCAGTTTCTCTCTCCCCAGCTCATTTTGATCTTGGGTGAATCATTTAACCTCTCTGAGCCTCACTTTGCTCATCTGTAAGAAGGCAATAATAATATTTACTTGAGCTATTTTATAAGATTATTATTAAATCACATATTTTATGAAAAGTACTTTGTAACTCTGATCTACCTAAAAATGACTATGTAAAATAAGGAATGTTTGAAAAACGAATGAAAAGAACCAAGAGAACAAATATAAAATAGGAGAGAGGGAGAGAGGGAGAAAGCTACTCAAAAGGAAAATTCTAGATATAGAAAATAGGCAAAGTAAATCATGTGTGTATAGAAATAAATGTGGCAATGAAAAAACAACCGATAAAACAAATATTTAAAAAAACTGCTATAGCACCTGGGATATACATGCTCATAATGTTTACTAAATAAATTAATAATGCTATGTAAAATTCTATCAATAACTTACAAATGCCACAATCTAAGAAGATAAGACAGAAAATAAAAATATATCGAAGAATATAAGATAGTGTGTAATAAGTGAAAAATTCACCACGGTGCTTAAGAATACAAGTATATTTCTTCAAAATATATTCTAAATCTGATAATTTCTTGCCACATTCCACCATCTTTTATCTGTATTGTTGCAATAAATTTCTAACATCTCTCTTTTTTTCCTGCTCTTGCCCCTCTATACTTTATTTTTCACATAATGGACAGCATGATCTTTCAAAAATGTGTATCATATCACATTCCTCCCTTATTGCAAAGGGAGTAAGTAAAAACTCACTGTCCCTTACTAGCTTCCCCTTTACTTGTAACAAAACCCAAGCTTCTCCCAATGGCCTGCCAAGCCCTGTGTGGTCCGGCCCCTGCCTACTGTTCTCTGACCTTGTCTTTTTCCGCACTCCCTAGTTCACTGGGCTCCAGCATCATTGGTTTTGCGGTTCTCCAAATACATGAGCTTCTCCCTACCTTAGTGCTGGTACACTTCCCCTTCTTTCTGCCTGCTCTGGTCTTTCGCTAGACATTTGCTTGGCTGTCTCTCATCATTCAGGTCTCAGCTCATGCGGCCTCTACAGATAGGGATTCCCTGGCCATCTGCCTAAGATTACCTCCCCAGGCCCCTATTTCAGCACTCTCTGAAAATGATAGGACTCATTTGTTAGTTTACTTGTTTATTATAATTGTCTGTTTTCCTTTGAAAGAAAAAAGCATCAAGAAGGTAAGGACTTTCTTTTCTCTTTTGTCTAGCTGTTGTTTTCCTAGTCTTCATAACCAGATTCTTTCTTTCTCCTTTATGATTTTTACTTACATTTTCATCATTTCTATTTTTACTTACCTCCCTATTACGCCCACGTCTCCCATTTAGGAAGGTTAAATCAGTTTTGGAATTCATAGGGCCCTGTTGGCCTAGTCATTTTAAAAGAACAGTGAGTTTTTATACAGAGGATTCACATTCCAAAGTTCCCTGGCTCATTCCAAAAAACCATTGAAATAACAAATACTTTTGCCAGAATCACACATGCTGTAATAATTGGCTCATTCTCTTCTTAATTCTATGAAACACAGCCCCACAGCAGACAATGTTGCTTTGCCATGACAGTGCGTGTCTGTGTGTGTGTGTGTGTGTGTGTATGTGTGTACACTCACCTGG
This sequence comes from Odocoileus virginianus, assembly GCF_023699985.2. Lineage (NCBI taxonomy): Eukaryota > Metazoa > Chordata > Mammalia > Artiodactyla > Cervidae > Odocoileus > Odocoileus virginianus. Next base: position 63,679,368 of record NC_069678.1, read on the forward strand.
GAATGTATGTAGGTATTGACACTATTCTTGGAAGGAGGCATAGCCTACTTAGAGCACACTTCAGCTTTCCTCAGGCCCCACGTTGCCACATTTCTTTTATCTTAAGTAACTTGAATGAAAATGTTTATTCTTATCTTAACTGAAAGAGGCTGCATTTCCTTGGCACAGCCCTCACTGATTCCTGCCCATTTGCCTGCTTGCCACTGATTGGCATGGCTACATCTTGGGTTCTGGGTTTAGCTGTTCTCTCTCTGTTGTGGTTCATTTTTCCTCCTCTGCTGCCTAGTAAAACACAATGTACAGAAAACCTCTGGCCCTCTTTCCTGGGTACACATAGTGAATTTTCTCAGGGACCCTGGGTCTGTCAAACACCCTCACCCCTTCCCGGTGCCCCCAGAGCTTCTTCTATACACCACACCTTACACATTGCTCTTCCTTGATTTCGTGGGTTGTGAATCCCTAGCACTTACCCACCACTGCCTAGCCCAGAATGGACTATCAGTTACATTTTTCAAATGAATGCTCTGTGACTATTTCTCATTTTGGTTTTGAGATTTTGATCTTTTGGTTTGGATATCTAATTTCTACAGGTATAATCAAGTGTAAAGTCACACTGACTTCCAGAGAGAAGACCCTCCTCACAAGACAGATGTCTTTGACTATGCTGTGCAGCTTGCCCATGTAAACCTCTTGCATTGTTTGGAAATTCTATCCTGTGCCAAGGATCTAACCACCCACAAGCAGGCATATTGCTGTCCAAACAGATGGACAAGGGAGATAGGCAGGCCAAAGCCATGGATGAACATGAAATGAACTGGTGCAGAGAAGCCAAGGGTATTGGATATGAATGCTAGTCCTTGCTGCACAGTTTCCAACATAAGGTTGCATCGTGTGGATGAGGTTTTTGACTCTGAGCTGCAAACAAAGGAAAAGGTAAAGTGTGAATGAGCGTGCAATGAGCAGGATGTTTTAATAAGTGTGTAAAAGGCCCCAAAGACATAAGTAGCTCTGAAATGTAAGCTTAGCGAGAGGACTTAGTGTCATCTTCAACAGAGTCAGTTCTGAGAATCCACTTCTAGGCCCATCATCCATCAACAGTGACCCATTCTTCATTCAACAGATATTTACTGAGCATCTAAAGTGTGCAAGACACCAGTAGACACCAGGTAAGTAAACATCCAGGAAAAAGCCTCCTGTGGTCTCGGCTCTATGAGAACTTACTTTCCACTATTAGTCTCATAATAAATGATTTGATTACAATTATAAGTGCTATACAAAGTTAAAAGCACATTGTATTTCCTTCCTGACCACTTGCCCAGGCCCCATCTCTTCAAGAGAGAAAAGCTTCATCTAAATTATTTTGTCTGATTGATGACTGTCATTTATAACTTTATTGCTACTTCCATCTTGGATATTCCTTTGGAAAAGGTGTATGGATTCATTACATATTCTAAGGTATTGTTTATAGATTATAAGATAAAGTCAAGCATGTATCTGCTGATACTTTTTAAGCTGACCTGTCTTTATACTTAGAAATGTCTCTTAATAGTAGTCTTCCCTGGTGGCTCAGATGGTAAAGACTCTCCTGCAATGCAGGATCCCTGGGTCAGGAAGATCCCCTAGAGAAGGAAATGGCAACCCACTCCAGTAATCTTGCCTGGAGAATTCCATGAACAGAGGAGCCTGGCAGGCTACAGTCCATGAAGTTGCAAAGAGTCAGGCATGACTGAGCAACTATCACTTATAAGTGTTATGAAGGAGAAATATAGGGAGCTAAAATAACATATAATATACGCTCTGAGTCTGTAGGATCTGGAAAGATGTCTCTGAGGAAGAGATATTTAGGTTGAAATCTGAAGAATGTGTGGAAGTTGAAGTGGGAATGGGGTGTGGTGGAGCAGGGAACAGGGAAACATTCTTGGCATAATAATATTCGTCTTATGATGTCTCTTTGAAGTGGCAATGAACTGTTTAAACGTGAGAAAGGGAATTCACCCCCTCCAGAGACAGCACTTGGATTGCTGTCATTAAGATCATCTTCATTTTGAACCCAAACCTACCTCTCTGAAACTTCTGACCTTTGGTCTTGTATTTAGTTCTCGGGACCTTGTAGAACAAGCCAGCTCCCTCTTGTAATAGTATTGGTGTTTTTCAAGTTTTCTCCCCTGCAGGCAAGTTACTCTCTAAGCCTCATATATATATACATACACATATATTCATCTATAATTGGAGCTAATTAATAGTATTTATTTCATAAAGTTGATGTGAAGACTATATGAAAGAATCTATACAAAGGACTTGGTTCAATGCCTGGAATGTGCTAAGTTAGCCAAGTGCTCAATAAGTGTTCACTTTTATCATGATTGTTATTATTTAAAAGTCATCTGTGTACTTGGCCTTATTATTGAGTTGTATGTTCCTTAAAGGTAGAGACCATGGAAAAAGCATGGACAGATCTCAGATCAAAGTCTGGCTCTAATATGTACTAACTACAGGTATATGACCAGTTCTTATAAAAATGGAAAAATAATACTATCTGTCATTACCTCTCTAAATTATTGCAAATGATAAAAGAGATAATCTAAGGAAAGCTTTCAGCACAATACTTGCATTTAGTAATTGGTTCTCAATTAATATGTGTTTCTTTTCTCCTAATGATCCCACAGTGACTTGCTGAATATGTAATTGCTTACTTGGGCATTTATACTTCAACTTCCACCTACTTCCAAAAAGTATTGGTTATCAGGTGATAGCTAAAAAATACTTATGAATGAATGGGATGGGTAAGTGATTGACATTTGCCTTCTTAACAAGTTTTCTCATATGGGGCCTAGGGAAGATTTCTCCAGCAAAAAGCAGGTGTCTTACAGATGAAGACTAGGGGGACTGCAGAAAGCCCATACAGGTAGTGACATTGGTCTTCTGGGGCCGGAAATCCCGATAGTGCCTCAAGCTACCTGTAATGAAAAGTCCGATCTGCCACCTGTCTCACAGATCTGTCCTGAGGATTAATGAGATCACATCTGAAGAACCTTGTGAAGCCTTTGGAGGGAAATTGCAGGTAAAAGTCTCATTCCACTGAATTCAGTTCCTGAGAAGAGTTTTGAATAACAAAGCTGTGATTGGGTTGTCATAGATGGCTTTTAAAAATGTTATTTTGTTGATACTCAGTTATAGTCACTTTCAGACACTGAGCTCACCTGTGGGACAGGTTCTATCTCAGGTCCCCCCGCGCTTAGCAGTCACCCTAGAATGGTCTCAAAGACTCTGGAGGATTGTCCATAATCACCTGGGTGTTTGTTAAAAATACAATTTCCTGGGTTTCAACTTCAGAACCCCAAATTTGCACATCTCCAGGAAGCACCATTTATATGCAACACAATGTTAATGGTGCCCCCTGGTGTTGTTCAATGAGGCAGCAGGGCTTACCTCAGACTCACTGAATGGGGATTTTTTACCATTTTTAACAAGCGCTTCAGGCTCATTATCATTGAGAACCACTGTCAACATTCAAAAAAGTGTGGCTGTTACTTCCTTTATTGGTTGGGGAGATGGGAGTTTGCTGGGGGAGAGGGGAACAGTGCTAAGTGATAATGAGCTCTTCACACTTTCACCCCATCACTAAGTAATAATAAACCAAATTAGGAAAATCATAGCTCACATGCATTGAGTCAGTTTACTACTGTCAGGCAAGGGCCAAGACACTCTGTAGACATTTTCTCATTTCAAGCTTACGATAACTTCATGAGATCAGTATTATTATCTCCATTTAATAAATGAGTAAAATGAAGTTTAGAGAATGTAGTGCTGGTATATAATAAATATTCAAGAAATGCAACTATTATTATAAGTCTATCTGCAAATATATTTTTAAAGATATAGATCCTACTGTTTTAACATCCAGATAAAAAATGTCCCATTAACAATGATTGGGAAATGGGCACTGGGATGAGCTTGGTTGGGATTTTTTAGTGTAGTTTGAAGGTGACAGGCACCCATGGAGAGGAAAATAAGAACTTACCTTTATCTGGCCAGCCTTTTCTTTTTACCCAAGACTAGAGGAGGAAGCTTCTTCATTGCATCCAAAACTTGGCAGGTGTAGAGTGTTTGTCTTGTTGTTTAGTTGTGGAGTCGTGTCTGACTCTTTTGCAACCCCGTAGACTGTAGCCATCCAGGCTATTCTTCCATAGGATTTCCTAGTATTTGTCTACACAGGATAGATAATAAGTGTGAGTTCTATTAGAAAATACATTTTAGTAAACTCACAAGTGGGCTTTTGAAATATAATCTATTTCATAAATTGTGAACTATGACAAGGCTTGTTCTATAAGGGTCCTTTTCAGTATGCAAACCAGAGGCTATAAACGCTGCTTAATATTCTGGGAGTGGGGGTGAGGGGAAAAGCATTTAAAGAATTAGAGTTTCATTTACAATTCAATTATGGCAGAGATCACCAAAAATCTACCAAATACATTCTCCTCTTCTTCAGGGATCAAAACCTGACTGTATTTTCTGGGTTTTTTTGTGATAAGATGTGGTTATGTGATGTAGAATTTGAGAGGAGGTGATAAATAAGTACCACTTTCAAGTCTAGTCCACCAATCTTCCACTCATGCCCTTCCTCATCTTTCTTCTTTCTGGCTAACTGGAGTGATGATGCCCAAAGGCAACCTTGTAAGCTGTATGTTAAAGATGCAGAGCTGTTAGCCTGGATCCCTGAAAGCCTGTGTGGAGCAAGCCACATCTGATCTGGATTCCTTCCCTGGGCTACTGTACATGCTCACTCTGTTGTGTCCAACTCTTTGCGATCTCATGGACCATAACCTGCCAGGCTCCTCTGTCCATGGAATTTTCCAGGGAAAATACTGGAGTGGAATGTCATTTCCTACTCAAGGGCTATTGTATGAGAGAAGATAAACTTTCTTCAAAATCCTCTGAATTTGGGGTATCTATTTGTTACTGTGACTTACTGTTATCTAATAAATATACCCCATGATAAACATTAATCTTTGATTTCTATGATTTTATTTTCAGAAAATCTTGATTTTTTTTGGTCATTGTTAAAAGATCTCTAGTTTTTTATCCAATGGGGACTCTTACTGGGGACAGATGGTTTTAAAAAAATAAGTGAGGACTTTCCTGGTGGTCCAGTAGCTAAGAATCCACCTACCGGTGCAGGGGATAGGGCTCTGATCTCTGGTCTGGGAAAATCCCACATGTCTCAGAGAAACTGAGCCTGGACGAGCCCCAGCTACTGACGCCTGTGAGCTCTAGAGCCCGTGCTCCACAAGAGAAGCCACGGCAGTGAGAAGCCCACACACCACAACTAGAGAGTAGCCCCTGACCTGCGGCTACTAGAGAAAGGAAGCACAACAACAAAGACCCAGCACAGTCAAAAGTAAATAAATATATTAATTAAAATAAGTGGAATTTTATGAGCAAATAAGGGTTGGTCTTCCTATTGGCAATTTCACTACAAGCAATATTCAACTTGAGATCAGTGCCATTGCCTTAGGCTGTTTAATGTGCAAAAAATAGCCAAATTATTTGTAAATACATTTTCAATTTGTGATTGTCATTTGTGATTATACCTTACTCAACTTTCTATCAACAATTAACTGAGTAAGTACTAAATGGCAGGCAAAGGCCTGAAGAAACACTAGAAAATACGGAGTTTATTCAAGACTATGTATTAAGTCAACACTTAGTGGGGACAGATAGACAGACCTAGAGGTTCAAACACAAATAAGATATTCTCTTAAGAAGTTGAGGAACATGTTCTCTGATAAATGACCATTTTGATTTCATAAATGGCTCACTTTTTAAAGACGCTTTGCTTTTTAAAATTTATTTATTTATCTATTTTTGGTGGCTGTGCTGGGTCTTTGCTGCTGTGTGGGTTTTTCTCTAGTTGGAGAGAGTGGGGGCTACTCTAGTTATGGTGTGCAGGCTTCTTGTCGCAGTGGCCTCTTTCATTGCGGAACACAGGCTTTATGGCCTATTGGGTCAGCAGCTGTGGCTCTCATACTCTAGAGTATAGGCTTAGTAGTTGTGGCGCACAGGCTTAGCTGTTCTGCAGCACGTGGGATCTTCTGGGACCAGGGATGGAACCTGGGTCTCCTGCATTGGCAGGTGAATTCTTTACCATTGTGCCACCAGGGGAGCCCAATGGTTCACTTTTTAAAAGGAAGATTTCCTTGTTTTTTAGCCAGCATTGACTATTTGCCAATACACTAGGTTTATAGAAGCTATTAGGACACTGACAAGATTGTTAATTCAGAAAAGCAAGAATTTTGGTTTTATTCATTGCTCAATAACATTTGTTGACTGTTGAGTGATGGAAAGGCGTACAATGGACCATCTAGCCTGGTAACTCATCTGATATTTGTATTTCTTTTAACACATCCCTGCCCACTGATATTTTGGTCTTTTTTAATATCTCTGGAGAAGGAAACATTTCCACCTCCTGAAGCATACCCAATTTTGAACAGACCTGATGTTAAAAAGTTCTTTGTAAAGAAATGAGAGAACGGTAATGGATGGCTTGGAAAGAAAAGATTATGGATTCTAATAATTTTCAGTCCTTGCATCACTGTCTTTAATAAATGTTTCCTGAGTACTATTCTAGGCATTGTGATTCAGATTGTGGCAAAAGAAGCAGGTGAATGATTTGATTCTTTTAGAGGAATTTCATTCAGATTAGGGAGAGAAGCTATGTGCTCCAGGCATATTTCTGCCTCAGGACATTTGCACTTGCTGTTTCCTCTGCCTGAGATCTCCTTCCCCAGATACAGTATGGTCCAGTCCCTTGCCTCTTCAGGTGTTTCTTTTTTAAAAATTAATTAATTCATTTATTTTTGGCCGTGCCGGGTTTTCATTGCTGCATTTGGGCTTTCTCTAGTTGCAGTGAGCCAAGGTTACTTTTCCTTGTGGTGCTTGGGCTTCTCATTGTGCTGGCTTCTCTTGTTGTGGAGCACAGACTCTAGGCACCCAGGCTTCAGTAGTTGTAGTATGTAGGCTCAGTAGTTGTGACTTGCAGAACCTAGAGTGTGGGCCCAGTAGTTGAGACGCACAGGCTTATTTGCTTCGAGACATGTGGAATCTTCCTGGACCCGGGATCGAACTCATGTCCCTTGGATTTGCAGGTAGATTCTTAACCTCTGGCCCACCAGGGAATTCTCTTTAATTCTTAAATGTCTTTCTTAAATATCACCTTCTCAGTTGGGCTTTTACTAACTACTTTGTTTAAAACTGAATAACTACTCATTCTTCCAACAATCCAACACTCTCTATTTTCCTTTACTTTCTTGTTTTTCTCCATAGCACTTATTATTTGACATGCCATAAATTTTTTTTAAAGATTCTTTTGATGTGGACCATTTTAAAAGTCTTTATCGAGTTTGTTACAACATGCTTCTGTTTTATGTTTTGGTTTTTTGGCCACAAGGCATGTGGGATCTTAGCTCCCTGATCAGGGATTGAACCCTCACTCCCTACATTGGAAGGTGAAGTTTTAACCACTGGACAGTCAGGGAAGTTCTGACATGCCATAAATGTTAAAAAGTTTTTTCTTAATTGTCTCCCTCCATTAGAATGTAAGCTTCATAATGACGGGGACTTTTGCCTGTTTTGGTAACTCTTGGCAAACGGTAGTCACTCCGTAAGTGCTTATTGAATATTGTAGAATGAATATGTCCATGGACATACAAACACAGCAGTCTAAAGATGTATATAATTACTATCAAATAAACAGTACAAATACTAAATAAACAGTATAAATTACTATCAAATAAATTGTAGTGGGTAGGTATAACTTCTCTTTCATCAAGTAAAAATGCTCATTCCTGAGATGATTCTTAGGCTTTTAAAAAAGAAAGTCTTAATTTTATTATATAGCAACTTATTTTTATAACCATTATGACAACATACTTGGTTCTTATCAAAAATATTTTGTATTATGAATGGGTTCATATACATAATTTAGAAAACATAGTAAGTTATAAAGGAGAAAGTTCATAAAATCCATAGCTTCAATATTGAGAGACAACTACTCTTTTTAACATTTTGATATACAGGTTTCCTCCTACTATCTGAAAATGGAGCATTCCTATGAAAACTTTCATATGCCAAGTGGCATAAAGTGAACAAGCAATTATTTTAGAATATGTCTTGCTAATTAATGGACAAGATAAATTGAGATAAAACATAGATGCTTACAGGCACAGCTCAAAGCTATAGCAGCTTGATGCTGAGATGTTGAGTGTGGTTCCCAGGGAAGGAGCTTGGTAGTGCATTTCTTTCTGTCCAGTGTGTACTGACTCTATAACAGCTCCTGCAAAACAAATTCTGAACAGTGTTTTTGCTTTTTGCTTTTTTTCATGAAAGTGAAAATCCTTCTTGAATTTCTTTTGGTTAGCAAAAACAGGCACTAATATAGGTCTTTTGTAAAAATAAAGTGCTGTAAAGGAAATTCTGGAAAATTGGGAGATACCTATAGTTCCTTCTAGTCTTTCTTCCATTTACTTTTTACAAAAAATAATGATATTATCTGTGTTCTGATCTTGCACTTTAGGAATATAACACTTCCAATAGCTGTATCATAGTCTATTACATTAAAGTCTCAAAATTTATTATATCCTTTTCTTGTTCTTTGGACATTTTTGTAGTTTCTAACAGTTTATAGTATATATAATACTGTAATGAAGATACTTATAAATAAATATTTTCTGAGATTGAATATCTCCTTACAGCAAATTTCTAAAATGGGAATTACTGACTAAAAGTTCTGCAGTTTTTCTTGGCTTTTATTTTTGCTATGAAAATTTCAATAAAACAGAAAAGTAGAAAGAAGAGCATAACAAACTCCTATTTTTAATCATGTTTTATCATGTTTAATCAAGTTTTATAATTCTTAGCATTTTGCCATATTTGCTTCATATATTTTTAAGGCAGTTTTTTAAAAATCTCTAACAGATAAATTTTTTAAAAGGTTATTTAAAAATCATAGCCATTTGCAGCGACATGGATGGACTTGGAGGGCATTATGCCAAGTGAAATAAGTCAGATAGAGAAAGACAAATGCTGTATGATATAACATATGTGGAATCTAAAAAAATACAACAAACTAGTAAACATAACAAAAAATAAGTGAACTCACAGCTCTAGGGGATGAACTAGTGGTTACCAGTGGGGAGAGGTAAATGGGAGAAGTAAGCAAGGGGTAGAGGACTAAGAGGAATAAACTATTCATGTATAAAATAAGCTACAAGGATATATTGTACAACATGGGGAATATAACCAATATTTTATAATCACTGTAAGTGGAGTATAACCTTTAAAAATTGTGAATCACTGTATTGTACACCTGTAACATATAATATTGGGATATCAACTATACTTCAATAAAAATCATAACCAAATTATAATAGTCACACACAAAAAGACATAATAATTCCTTAATATCATGTTTAACCTTTCCTAATTGTCTCAAAACATTTTTTTCCAATTGATGTGGTTGAAACAGGATTCAAATAAGGTCTGCACATGAATTTGGTTGTTATGTCTCTTTTAACTTTTTTCCCCTCATCCCATTTTTTAAAACTGAAATATAGTTGATTTACAATGTTAATTTCTGCTGTACAGCATCCTTCATGCCGTTTATTTATTGAAGAAATAGAGAATTGGTCACATAGACTGCATTCTTATGTTATTTAATACATCATTTTATCCATTATGTCCTCTGTAACTTTGGAGCCGTGGTTCTCTGACATTAGAGTGCATTGGAATCGCCTGGAGGGCTTGTGAAAACACACACTGCTGGTCACACCCCTAGAAATTTTGGATCAGTATATCAGTGGGCATGAGAATTAGCATTTCTAACATGGTTTCAGATGCTGCTGATGCTGATGATCCAGGCACCATACTTTGAGAACCACTGCTTTAGAGGGTAGAATAGTTCCCTTTAAAAGCATGGCTGGGACTTCCTTGGTGGTACAGTGGATAGGAATCTGCCTGCCAATGCAGCGGACACGGGTTTGTTCTCTAGTTCGGAAAGATCCCACATGCTGCGGCGCAACTAAACTCATGAGCCACAACTACTGAGCCCATGCTCTAGAGCCCAAGAGCTGCAACTGCTGAAGCCGGTAGGCTTAGAACTCGTACCCCACAACAAGGAAGCAACCACAGTGAGAAGCCACGCGCTGTAATGAAGAGTAGCCCCCTCTCCCCGCAGCTAGAAAAAGCCTGCACTCCGCGAGGAAGACTCCGCCCAACCAAAAAAAAAAAAAAAAAGACTAGATTCACAACTTAAAAGAAGTATACATATTCAGTAGTGCACAGCAGGGTGATCATAGTTAATAGCATTATATTGTATCTTTGAAAGTAACTAAGGGAATAGATCCTAAAGGTTCTCAGGACAAGAAAAATTTGTATAGGCTATAGTCCACAGGGTCACAAAGAGTCACAGTTGAGTAACTGAGCATGCATGCACATCCCAAACTAGGTATTAATATTGAAACAAATCTTGATTCATTTGATGAATAGAAAAAAAAGAGACTTCTTATTGTTATTTCAAATCAAAATTATTGGGTACTGGTGAGGTTTTATTTTAAAATACTTCAGTAGCCATTTCTTAGAGTATATGACTCATGAATTGTTCATCTCCTGTATTCATTTTCCTAGTAGATTTTTGGTGTTTTTTAAAAGTACATCTATGAGCTTGTTACATATTAAAGATAATTGTTCTTTCCCATGTTTGTAACAATTATTTTTTCTAGTTTATTGATTTATTTTTCTCCAGATTATTATTTAAATTTGTTTTTAAAGTTTGTCATCAAATCTTCTGTCCTGTTTCTTTGGCAATTTTTTCATTACTTTGGAGAATACTTCTTAACCTGAGATAACTTTACTTACATTTTCTTCTAGTTTTTATTTATCTCTTAGTTTATTGTTATAGCTAATTATGGTATCCAAATGGAATTTACTAATGTGTTCCAGGAGGATTCCTGTTTTGGGTGGCCCACTTGGAAAGGACAGTATAATTTTGGGAGAGCTTCATTGATGCCTGAATTTACTATTGATGAGATAGTACAGTATACTGTACTGTATGTAAGAACTATGAAGGGCAAGTGTTTGAGTCCTGTCAACAGCTTAATATTGAGCAAACTGATCTTCAAATGAGAATCAAAAAAGAGGGGCAGATGTCCAGAACAAATCATTCTGATTTGTGTCCCAGATTCTGTAGTACAAGAAGTTTTTTAATTGATCTTCGTTCTCTCATTTTTTGCATGCTTTTTATTCCATCTTTTATGGTTAACTCTTGGTTTTACTAAATCAAAGTATTCACAGGTGTGAAAAGTTTGTTCTGAAATTACATGAACTGCTGGGAATTTAAAACAAAGCTGCAACATGAAACCAACTGAAATAAACATCTGCCAGTATTGGGGTTCAGTTTGACTTGAAAAGTTTGCATGATTGTCAGACATCTAAAGTTTTCATTTCTAATTGACAAAATAAAAATTCAACTTCCATTAATAAAAGTGTTTTAGCCATCATTTGGGCCTAAGAAAAATGTTGCAAGATTTCCTCTTTCCCAAGATCTTTGCACTCAAGGAGAGAGCATCCATACCTTTGTGAGTTCTTGGCACTGGGAAAACCACTTGGAGTCTAACTCTTCCTCTGTTATCAATACTACTAGTATCCAAATAAATATTGAGTCAACCAAAGAAGAAAAGTAATAATATAATTTATTAAGCAATTATTCCAATGGAACTCCTGAGTATATTTTATTCAGTTGCTACTAATTTCCACAATTTAGTTATTCATATTTTAATTGAGGGAAAATCAATATTCAGAGACACTGAATAACTCATCCAAAGTCATATGACCACTTAAATGAATAAACTGGAATTGAAACTAAGCTCTGTCTAAGCCCACAGTATGTGCTTTCTCTTCCACTTCATTCCATGTTTGAACTTTTCTCTATAGCCAAACATCAAAACTGAAATAGCTACATAGAGGCAGTGAAGGTAGAATCACTAGTTCATCCAGTTAGGGACTAGGATGAACTGGAGAGCTCCTTCTTTGTTCAAAGGGAAGCTGCCAATCAATTTTAGTCAGTTATTGACATCGAAAAGGTAGGTTTAGTGTTTTTAAATATTTTGACTATTCAAGAGAAATCAGAAGTCTACATTTTGATTTGAAATCCATCAATCTTTAAATATTGGCAATGAATTAAAATTTGTTTTAATTGAGTATACCATATAAAGCATATCTGTTGATTGTATTTAATCCCTGCCTTATACTTTGTTTCAGCTAACTCAACTTTAAGATGTGACAAAGAATTACTTAGAACAGCACTGTTCAGTGTAAATAAAACCCCATTGACATAAATTTCAATTTTCTAGTAGCCATATTTAAGAGGTAAAAAAGGGTGAAATTAATTTAATAGCACTATTTATCACAAAATATCCAAAATATTTTAAGATATAATGAGTATAAAAGCTATTTGTGAGGTATTTTGGGCTTCCCAGGTGGCACAAGTGATAAAGAACCTACCTGCCAATGCAGGAGATATGGATTCAATTCCTGGATTGGGACGATCCCCTGGAGGGCATGGCAACCCATTCTAGTGTTCTTTCCTGGAGAATCCGTGGACAAAAGAGTCTGGTGGGCTACAGCCCACAGGATCACAGAGTCAGACACCACTGAAGCAATTTAGCATGCATGCACACACAGTATTTTACTTATAGCACATTTCAATTTGGACTAACCACATTTCAAATGCCCTGTCGCCACATGTGGCTACCAGCCATCATTATTAAGCAATGTATTAGTAAAATGTACAAATTTCTCCTGGATAAAGCTTGTTAATTCAGGAATATATTCTCCACCAGGGAACTATGACTGACCCTAGCTGTTCTTGTCAAAAGCCATTGTTTTTCTTCATCAAATGAAGGGGAATTGCTCATTTTTTCAGCTATGACAGACTCGAATTGTTCAGATGTATTGGTGAGTAAATTTACTTTAGTATCTTAGGGATTTTGCATTGAGTAATTTATTAACAAACATGAATTTGCTCAATAAATGTCAAATAAACAAGAAAATAAAGGATATCAACTTATCAAACTGATAATTTAACATTTTGAAGCATAGTACTAAAGTGCTTATAAATTCAACCCAATGACTAGTTTATCAGAATTGTCAATTTGCTGTTGTGATATGGTAATTTCATTTAAACAGCAGCTGGACATAAATTTTATAGGGATTTGGAATAGAGGGCAGTGGGAAGATTAAAAGTGATATTCTTAGAGAACTCTGAATGTAGGATTAGATATTTCTGATGGGTATGGCATGTAACAGGTGTCCTAGCTCAGGTGGCCAAAATAAAATACCATAGAATGGGGGGCTTAACAACAGAAGTTTGTTTTCTCACAGTTCTGGAGGCTGGAAAGTCCAAGGTCAAGATGCTGGCTGCTTTGGTTTCTGGTGAGGGCTCCTTTCCTGCTTTACAGGCGGCTGCCTTCTTCCTGTGTCCTTACATGAACAGAAAATAAGCTCTCTGGTGTCTCTTCTTAAAAAAACCACTAATCCTATGAGATTAGGGATCTATCCTTATGACCTTATTTAACCTTAATTACTTTTGTGAAAGTCGTATCTCCATATACAGCCACACTGGGAGTTAGAACTTCAACATATGGCAAGGGAAGAGGTGGGGATTGGGGGAGTCATCACAATTCAGTCCATAGTGACAGGGGTCAGAGATAAATTAAGATTTCCTCTTTTTCTCCTATTTGTTTTGTTCATTTTCAAATACTGTCAGAATCTAATCTGTTATAGCCATAAAGGACTTTTTGAACTTAGAAATGATATCACAGGGGATATATGTATACATATAGTTAACTCACTTTGTTGTACACCTGGAACTAACACAACACTGTAAAGCAATTGTACTCTAATAATAAAATAAAAAAAGAAATGATGTCATATCCACAGATCCTCAGTTATTTAATTAGCGGTTAAAATAAGTCAAACACTTAGGACTCCTAACTCCCTTTGTAGTGTTCTTTCCACTATTATGTTTTTAATTCATTCATTTGTTCATTCAAGTACATATACAAGAAAAAGTGAGCAGGTACTATATACTGTATTAACAAGGAAACAAAGACCTAGTTAGCCTTCAAGAAAAATACCAACAGTGTCTTTCATCCCAGTACTAGTCTCAGTAGAGACTGTATTAGACCATGTCTGGTATTAATAAAAATAGCTCATCGCCTTTAAGCACCAAAAGTATATCAGGCTATGCCAAGCACTTCATATACATTATCTATTTTAACCCTTACAATAAGTTTACAAATATTTATTACATACTTGCTTTATAGATGAAGAAAAGTAACTCAACCAAGGTCATGGGGAAACCTTGGAAAGTGGCTGGCTCTATGGATTTGGCCTATCTGACTGCAAAGCCCAGCTCTTTACAGGTGTAAATTTTTCCAAGTTTCTTTGGAACTTATCAAGATATCATGTGAATATTATTGGTTTTTTTGAGACTGAGCTAGTGTATAGGACACAGAGCCAACATTTTAAGTACAAGGTAAATTCGTCTAGAGATGGAGGAAGAAGCCTGTGTGCCCAGGAACCTTGCAAAGCAGTTTTTCCTATTTTGAAGGCCCAGAGAGTGAAGTATTTTTTAAGACCAATCAATTAGGAGATGGTAGAAACAGAAGTTGAATTCATATTTGTTGACTCCACTGCTCTGGATTCTCTGAGAGGAATTACTGAAATTGCAGCAAGACTGCTTTATAGACTTTCTCCTAAGTTGGATCTCTTCAAGCCGTGTCTTTTTAAAGCTATGTAAACTTCTCTCCCAGACAAACAAAGGAACATGGTGGAGCCAAAGGGAATCCAAAGACAATTCGTTTGTGAATCAAAGATGTCTATTGAATTGGATGCTTCATCAGAAGAGACAGGGCAGGGATGACAACTGGCTGGAAGCAGGAAGCCTACACCAAGTCAGCCAGCTGGAGTAGAAATATGAGACTGGGGAGATTTCCTGAGACAGCAAGTCCCCTGTAAGAGGCTCTTTGTGGCTTCCACTGTGGGTGGGGAGGGAGTAGTTTAGGTATCCCAGCCAGATTTGCCACCTGTCACTCCCTATCACTATTTCATTTGGTTAACACCTAGCCCCTCACGGGGCTTGTGGTCAAGGCCACACTGGTCATATCCTCTGTAAAGGTCTGCTTGACTCTCTATAACATCCGTTTTCATGGTACTTAATCTAGTTAGGGTCTAAATCATCCATCGTTTTTGGCCTCACTGTGTGTCGTGCAGGATCTTAGTTTCTGGACCAGGATTCGAACCCATACCCCCCACAGTCATCTGGATCCCCAGGGAAGTCCCAACCATCTTTTAGGTGGTTGATTAACACTGGTATACAGCATAAAAGAGGGAGAAAGTTTTTTACCTATCACTGTGACTGTCATGGGTATTTGTGAAAATTCCAAGACCTGTATATGATGTTTGCAGAGATCTTTTTTGTTCAATGAGTTTACTGAGCACCTATTCAGTGTCAGATACTGCTTTTGGGGCTGAAGTTACATCAGGGAACAAAACATGAAGATCCCTGCTATCAGGGAGTTGTGTAAGGCTGGGGAATCAATACAGTAAGTAAGTAAATGATTTAGTTTGTTTAAAGGTGATATGTGTATAATAATGAAAAAGTGAAGCAGGGTAAAGGAGATAATGTGGGTTGAAATTTTAATAGACTGATCATTAGATTAGAAAATACTTAGAAATAGCAATTAGAAAATGTAGAATTAGAAAAAATAGAACATGGAACATGGATGGGAAGGTCAGATTGCAATTCAAAATTGAGTGCTCAATAGAATTAGATTTATTCATGTCAGTATGACTCTCATAAAGCATCACTTTCATTGTGTATATGAGAAAATAAAATCTCACAGATTTATCTTCTGTTTGTCCCTCTTTTCTTATCACTTCTCCATATCCCCTTTTTCTTTCTTCCCCCTTCCTTTGTTTCTTCTTTCTATCTTCCATTCTCTTGAAATAAAAAAATTAGAAGTCATGATGCTTGCCCTCTAGAAATTTACAATTAAAAGAATAAAGGAGGCCTCCATAAAACTATTTGAGTGAAATATGTCAGTGATCATGTGAATAAGCTTTGTTCTTTAAAATGACCAATGAATGATTGAAATAATGGAATTATTTAGGCAACATTTGGTGGGGGCAGGCAGTTGCATTTTGATCTGAATTAAAGGAACTAATGGTAGAAAGAAGGCAAGCATCCTGAGGAGTTACATGGGCACATACCTGGAGGTGGGATTTAGTAAGATATGTTCAAGGATTTCTAGAGAGATTGGCCTATGATGTGGACAGATTTAGTTGGATGAATAATCTTGGAGGAATAATGGAGGGAGAGAGTATAACTTAAGTGTAAATTAAGGATGCAGAATACTGGTCACAGGGAGTTAGAATTTTTTAAATACTTTACAGAAAGTGCTGAGAAAATAGAACTTGAAACTCTGAATCTTAATTAAGCCACTGAACCATGTTGAGTGAAGAAATGACCTCTTCAACTTACTAAAAATGAGACAGTACTTACTGTCCCCAGACTTCTGATTTTTTATTAAATAATTTAGAATATATTTATTCTAGTTTATTTAATGTATATGGAGAGAGAGAGGGGTTAGACATGAATTTGGTTTTTGGGGGGACATCCAGTTCCACTTCTTTTCCCTCTTATTTACAGTCTGACTCTCTCTTTGGTAGTGCTCTTCTTACTTTGATGTTTCTTTTTTAATCAGCTGCCTATACTCTTTGACATCAAGGAGACAGTTCAAGTTGAGACCTATCTTTTGAAGAACTGAAACAAAGTTTAGAATGGAATGCCCTTAACTTCCACCTAAATGTCCCTGTTAGCAATGAAGTAATAGAGTTTTTTCTATTTCAACTCCTACTTATTTTTTTATGTTTCTGCCCATTTGTTCATTTCTTGCAGCTTCAGAGTTAACTTTTCAGTGGACCATCTGAGTGGCTTACCACACATCCCATCACTGAGCACTTTTCCTGTGCAGCTTCCCAAGAGGGGAGTTCTTTCTTCTTCACTACATGATCCAGGCTTATTTTTCTCTAGATACATCTTAAAATATCTTACTTGTGGGCGTTCTCAATTTTTATTTTTTTCTTGTTTTCAGAACTGTTTCTGCTGTGGGTGTGTTATCCCATGATGCCTGTAACAATGATGAAGTAAAGTGAAGTGAAGTCGCTCAGTCGTGTCCGACTCTTTGCGACCCCATGGACTGTAGCCTACCAGGCTCCTCCATCCATGGGATTTTCCAAGCAAGAGTACTGGAGTGGGTTGCCATTTCCTTCTCCAGAGGATCTTCCAGACCCAGGGATCGAACCCGGGTCTCCCGCATTGCAGGCAGACGCTTTACCGTCTGAGCCACTGGGGAAGCCCGGTAACAATGATAGAAAGGTGAAAAATCCTTTGAGTTTACTTACTGTTTCATTCTGTTGCTGCTGATATGTAGCGTTTTTTCTGGTTGATGATGAGATGGGACAGTAATAACATGGAGGGAAACTAAAATTCAAAGAGAACCAGCTATTTCCAAAGTGCATCCAAATAATATATGATATGTACATAATAAAAATTATGTTAGAGAAGGATTCATAGTGATATAGAAGAATGTTCATTATACAGTGTTAGGTAAAAAAGTGAGTAACAAAACAGGAGGTTAAAAAGCTATGTATCTGCTTAGAGAAAAAGACAGATACAAATTTCAATAAAGTCTATTTCTAGATGAAGAAATTACCAGTATTTTTTTCCTTTTTCGTCTGTATTTTCTACAATTAGCAAACATTATCTTTTTAGAAAGGAAAATAGTCCATATTATTTACCCATAAAAGATAACCTTGGCTTATTATTATATAAATTTAATTTTTCTAAACAAGAGTAAGATAGTTGAAATGATGACCTTAAAAGTAAAGCAAAAAAAAAAAAATAATCTGCCTATCACTTCAACCTCTGTTCTTCCCTAAGAGTTTCTGACAATCTAGAGTGGACTGATTTGCTTTTGTTCATTTGTTCATTCATCACTTGTTTCAGTTCAGTTCAGTCACTCAGTTGTTTCTGACTCTTTGTGACCCCATGAATCACAGCACACCAGGCCTCCCTGTTCATCACCAACTCCCGGAGTTTACTCAAACTCATGTCCATCGAGTCAGTGATGCCATCCCACCATCTCATCCCCTGTTGTCCCCTTCTCCTCCCGCCTTCAATCTTTCCCAGCATCAGGGTCTTTTCCAATGAGTCAGTTCTTCACATCAGGTGGCAAAAGTACTAGAGTTTCAGCTTCAGCATCAGTCCGTCCAATGAACACCCAGGACTGATTTCCTTTAGGATGGACTGGTTGGATCTCCTTGCTGTCCAAGGGACTCTCAAGAGTCTTTTCCAACACCACAGTTCAAAAGCATCAATTTTTCAGCGCTCGCTTTCTTCACAGTCCAAATCTCACATCCATACATGACCACTGGAAAAACCATAGCCTTGACCAGATGGACCTTTGTTGGCAAAGTAATGTCTCTGCTTTTTAATATGCTGTTTAACAAGTATTTATTAAGCACCTGCTGTGTATAAAGCACTGTGCTGGTAGTGGAATATTGGTTTAGGTAAAGTCTTATCGCTGTCCTTGGTGCTTCATGTCTAGATGCTGGGTATACATCTAACTATGAGACAAAATAAAAAAAGAACAAAAATGACATGGAGGGGACATTCTCCATTTCTGCGCCTATTCACAGGCAGATGACATGATATATTACAATCCAGAGTTTAAATTAGAAAATATAATCCCTATAGCTAGTTGTAGCATTAGTTAACATTTATAAAGAACATACTGTACTGTTGACAAGCGATTCTCAAAATGTCATTGATTGTTTTTTGGGATCCCCGAGACTTTTTCAGAAGGTCTACAAAGTCAAAACAATTTTCATAACAATACTGAGATACTGTTTTCTTTTCTTACTCTGTTGGTATTTGCAACAAATAAAAGCATTAACCAAAGCTGGGTAAAACTGTTGTCTTAACATGAATCAAAGTAGTGGCAACAAAATCTGCCACCAGTGTATTATTATATTTATAATTGCCTTGGAAAAACGGTGCCAGCTTCACTTAATAATGTCTTGATGAAGGGATAAAAATGACTAATTTTATTAAATCTTGACCCAACCGACTCAATATTCTATGCGACAAAATGGGAACTACACATAAAGCACTTCTGATACACACAAAAGCGTGACTGTCTTGAGGAAGAATACACGTGAGTGATTAGCCACTTTTTTCATAGAACACTATTTTTACTTGAAAAAACAACTGACAGGCAAACTACATTTATTCAAACATTTGGCTGACGTTTTCTCCAAAATGAATGAAGTGAGCCTGTCACTTCAAGGAAATACAGCTGACAGTATTTGTTGCCAATGATAAAATTTGAACTTTCAAGTGAAAATTAGAATTTTGGGAGATTTGTGTCTAGCACATGAACTTGTCAGCTTCCCAAAACCCAAAGACATTTCCAGTGAGATTGTGGGGCTATTAATGAACGTGATTTTTTTTTTTTCCATTTTTTGGTGAAATATGTCAGTGTTTGGAGATCTGCATAACTCAGGGAACCAGTACTTTGCAAATGACCAATGCATGATGTTATAAAATTAGTTGTGAGAAAGAGATCCACTCAAAGTGCAAGATAGTCCAGTGTGTTTTAAAGCAACAGAGAATGAAAAACTTATTTGTGTCATTTCAGATTCCACATCTCAATGAGCCTAACTATTACTTGTCAAATTGGTAGAGTATCAGAGAAAAACTTCCATAGTTATCCGAAAAGACTAATAAAATACTCCTTTCTTTTCCCAAATACATTTCTGTGTGAGACTAGATTTTCTTTGTTTACTTAAAACAGCAATAGACATACAAGCCAGACATTAAAAAGATTCATGAAAAAGGAAAACAGTATCATTCTTCTTACTATTTGGGGGAAATAATAGTTTTTTTCCACAAAACTTATTATTTATGATTAATACATTATATAACAGTTTACAAACTTTATCATTTATATTTTTAATGAATTAATAAAGAAACACTAAATTTTTTTCAGTGTTAATTTTAAATATCATAGATAGCTGTGTATACAACCCACACAAACAAAAGCTCTTTGAAATTCTCAGAAACTTTTAAGAGAATAAAAGTGTCCTGAAACCAAAATGTTTGAGAATTACTATTCTGGACATTACATGAAGCCTTTCATATGCATAATCTTGCTTAATTTTCACAGCCATTCTTTGCACTATATATACTACTACTATTTCCATTTTACACTTGATTAAAAATGAGCCTGAGTAAGTTTAACAACTTGTTCAAGATCAGACAGCAAGTAAAAGAGAAGTATAGACTCAGGAAGTAAGTGCAATAAACCATTTGTTTTGATTGGGAGCAGAATGGTGAAATTTTCACCGAGAGAGCAAATTTGAGCTGAGGGATGACTCGATAGTAAAAGGAGGGAAGGGAGATTTCCCTGGTGGTCAAGTGGCTAAGACTCCATGTTCCAAATGTAGGGGGCCTGGGTTTGGTGCCAGGGAACTAGATCCCACATGCCACAACTAAGAGTTTGCATTCTGCAATTAAATAGCCTGAGAGCTGTAACTTAGATCAGGTATAGCCAAGTAAATAAAAGTATTTTTTTAAAAAATGGGAGGGAGGGAGTTCTAGGCAGTATGGTATAGCATGAAGGTTTGTGAATGAAGGACTAGGGAAGGGGCTCCTAGCTGTTTTTGTGCCATGGATCCCTTTGGCAGTCTGGTGAAGCCTACTAAATATTACTGAGCATAATGTTTTTAAATGAATAAACCAAAATACATATGATTACAAAGAAAGTCAATGATATATTACATATTCCACTATCAAAATATTTTTAAAAAACAGAATTTCTGATATAGTGTTAAATATGCTTCTTTCTTTATTAATACATTAAATAACAAGTTATAGTGGTAAAAAGTATTGATGAACATACGTGATATTTCTGGAACAACTATAAAGTGATATGAAAATATTTGTGAATTCTACTGATGACAAAGCTTTGTTGTCTATATTTATTATGGAAGGAAATACTATTTTCCAGTTAGAGGTCAGTGAAAATACATAAACTTTTTCTGTCCAACTTCACATATTCAAGAATCTTTGGACTTCAAAGATGCTTGGTCTAGGATAAGTTTCATGGGCTTTTATTTATGTTTCCAGTCCTGGGGGTAGGCAAGCACCGTGAACAATGGACAAATAGTAGCAGTAGTCATAATAGTAGTAGTAATAACGGTTAAGAGTGATAGCAATTATAGTAGTAACTGTTGAGAACTTACGACTTTGCCAAGAACTCTTCTAAGTGCCTTACATGTAAAGACCAGAAATCAGGCAGCTCTTTTGTTTTATTGTACTTATTTGTTTTGTTATATTCACTTGTTTTTATCAAGCAGCTCTTTATTAGGAATAAAGAAAGCTAAATAATTCACAGTCTGGGTGAATAATCTAAAGAACTAATGAATTAATCATAATCTTAACTTTTTAGAAAAGGAAATAGAAGAGTTTGGCTCCATTTTCAGCTCTAAAATTCTATAATTTTTTTAAAGCCGAAAGTGTTGAAATGTTGAATTACAGCTTTGTAGCTCATGTGAATATGTATTTTTTAATAGTATTCATAAGAATACAGGATACAGTATAGCATAGCTCAATTATTCTACAACCTATGTGAAATATGTATAAAATTATAAATAGGGGGAAGTTATTAACCTGGTTAAACTGAATTTTGCAGTGTATTTGTACTTTGAAGACTCCAACTTTTTATTACATACGTTTTAACCCTATCTCAAACTAATCATTCATTCTCAGAATTAAGAGGTACTTTCCTGGCACCACCAGTTTAGCAATTGAAATATTCTGTAACCTACACGTCTATCTCTTTTTTTCACAACTGTATTATAATACCTTTAAGGGCAAAGAATATATCTAACTTATAGTTTATGTTCCTCACAGCTCCTGTGAGTGTGAGCGCTTTGGTGGATGAGTTACTATGAAATAGTGTAAAAGTCCATGTTGAATCAAGCCTCCATTTTCAGTTATTCTAAGTATTCCAGACAATTCTATTCCTTTCATGTTATCAATGCCATGAAGTTTGCTGCTTTTGTATCTGTTTTCATGGTAAACTTTTCATACTGTTCATGGTGTTCTCAAGTGTGATTAAGATGGCAGAGTAAAAGGACGTGCGTGCATCTTTTCCTGCAAGAACTTCAAAATTACAACTCGCTGCTGAACAACCCATCAACAGAAGAAAGTTGAATCCCACAAAAAAAAGATATCCCACGTCCAAGGGCAAAGGAGAAGCCCCAGCAAGACCTACCCCAGCATGATAGGAGGGGTGAAATCATGTTTAGAATCAAACCCCATACCCACCAAAGATGCTTGGAGGGCTCAGACAAAACCTTGTGCGCACAAGGACCCAGAGACCCCAGAGAGACTGAGTCAGAAATGCCTTTGATTGTCTCCTGTGGAGGTACGAGTTAGCAGTAGTCTGTCACAGGGGCAGGGACTCTGGGTGCAGCAGATCTGTGTCACAAAGCCTGCGGGCTCAGCCCTCTTGGAGGCGGTTGCCATTAACCCCACCATAGAGCCGCCGAGCAGATGACCCACAAAAACAAGACCAGGAGCTGACTGTGGCTCAGATCGTGAACTCCTTATAGACAAATTCAGACTGAAATTGAAGAAAATAGGGAAAACCACTAGACCATTCAGGTATCACCTAAATCTAATCCCTTACAATTATACAGTGGAAGTGACAAATAGATTCAAGGG
Organism: Odocoileus virginianus; assembly: GCF_023699985.2. Classification (NCBI taxonomy): domain Eukaryota; kingdom Metazoa; phylum Chordata; class Mammalia; order Artiodactyla; family Cervidae; genus Odocoileus; species Odocoileus virginianus. Next base: position 63,702,277 of record NC_069678.1, read on the forward strand.
ATTAGATATGATAGACAGAAGAACTATGGACGGAGGTTCATGACATTGTACAGGAGGCAGTGATCAAGACCGTCCCCAAGAAAAAGACATGCAAAAAGGCAAAATTGTTGTCTGAGGAAGCCTTACAAATAGCTGAGAAAACAAGAGAAACAAAAGGCAAAGGAGAAAAGGAAAGATATACCCATTTGAATGCAGAAGTCCAAAGAATAGCAAGGAGAGATAAGAAAGCCTTCCTCAGTGATCAATGCAAAGAAATAGAGGAAAACAATAGAATGAGAAAGATGGGAGATCTCTTCAAGAAAATTAGAGATACAAAGGGACTATTTCATGCAAAGATGGGCACAATAAAGGAGAGAAATGGTATGGACCTAACAGAAGCAGAAGATATTAAGAAGAGGTGGCAAGAATACATAGAAGAATTGTACATAAAAGACGTTCATGACCTGGATAGCTACAATGGTGTGATCACTTATCTAGAGCCAGTCATCCTGGAATGCGAAGTTAAGTGGGCCTAAGAAGCATCACTACGAACAAAGCTAGTGGAGATGGTGGAATTCCAGTGGACCTATTTCAAATCCTAAAAGATGATGCTGTGAAAGTGCTGCACTCAATATGCCAGCAAATGTGGAAAACTCAGCAGTGGACACGGGACTGGAAAAGGTCAGTTTTCATTCCAATCCCAAAGAAAGGCAATGCCAAAGAATATTCAAACCACCACACAATTGCACTCATCTCACACACTAGCAAAGTATTTCTCAAAATTCTCCAAGCTAGGCTTCAACAGTATGTGAACCATGAATTTCCAGATATTCAAGCTGGATTTAGAAAAGTCAGAGGAACCAGAGATCAAATTGCCATCTGCAGGATCATCAAAAAAGCAAGAGAGTTCCAGAAAAACATCTACTTCTGCTTTATTGATTCTGCCAAAGCCTTTGACTGTGTGGATCACAACAAACTGGAAAATTCTTCAAGAGATGGGAATACAAGACCAGCTGACTCGCCTCATGAGAAACCTGTATGCAGGTCAAGAAGCAACAGTTAGAACCAGACATGAAATAACAGACTGGTTCCATATTGGTAAAGAAGTATGTCAGGCTGTATATTGTCACCCTGCTTATTTAAATATAGGCAGAGTATATCATGTGAAATGCTGGGCTGGATGGGCTGGAATCAAGATTGCCAGGAGAAATATCAATAACCTCAGATATGCAGGCGACACCATCCTTATGTCAGAAAGCGAAGAAGAACTAAAGAGTTCTTGATGAAAGTGAAAGAGGAGAGTGAAAAAACTGGTTTAAAAAACAACATTCAGAAAACTAAGGTCATGGCATCTGGTCCCATCATTTCATGGCAAATAGGTGAGGAAACAAAAGAAACAGTGACAGACTTTATTTTCTTGGGCTCCAAAATCACTGCAGATGGTGACTGCAGCCATGATATTAAAAGACGCTTGCTGCTTGGAAGAAAAATTATGACCAACCTAGACAGCGTATTAAAGAGCAGAAACATTACTTTGCCAACAAAGGTCTGTATAGTCAAAGCTATGGTTTTTCCAGTAGTTGTGTATGGATGTAAGAGTGGGACTATAAAGAAAACAGCACTGAAGAATTGATGCTTTTGAACTGTGGTGTTGGAGAAGACTCTTGAGAGTCCCTTGGACTGCAAGGAGATCAAAGTAATCAATCCTAAAGGAAATCAGTCCTGAATATTCATTGGAAGGACTGATGCTGATGCTGAAATTCCAATACTTTGGCTACCTGATGTGAAGAACTGACTCATTTGAAAAGACCCTGATGCTGGGAAAAATTGAAGGCAGGAGGAAAAGGGGATGACAGAGGATAAGATGCTCGGATGGCATCACCAACTCAACTTACATGAGTTTGAGCAAGCTCTAGGAGTTGGTGATGAACATGGAAGCTTTGCATACTGCAGTCCATGAGGTGGCAAAGAGTTGGACACGACTGAGCGACTGGACTGAACTGAACATGGTAATCTTGAACTGTCTCTGCTGTCACATACTGAGAATTGTTTAAGAGATGCGTACTTTCCAACTGAAGCTACAAGAAGTGATTAGAGATAAATATTTGCAGTGATCCCAACTCTGAATAGTATACTACTTCCTTAGTATGTAGATTCTTCTTCAGTTTAAAATCCTTCATTCAGTCAGTAAACATGTACTGGATATCTCCTATGGGCTAGGATAGATCAGTTCAAGTACAGAGTGAAACCAAGGTGAGGATGGAGCATTGCAAGGTGTTGGTTTTGTTGAATCTTAGTGTGCACCAAAAGGAGTGGTGTAACGAACTAGGAAAATAAGAAAGGGACAGAGACAGTAATAGTCATGAGAAATAGAGAGAAGACACCCCATCTGCCGCTCCTTCTCTGAGCCCATTGGGCATTGAATTGGCATTTTAAGACACTACATGAGGATAAGGGAGGAGAGGGAACTGAGGAATTTCTATCACTGGAAATTCTGCCTAATGGCCGATGCTAGAGCATTTATGCAGCTCACTGTGGGCTCTGAGATTTAGTGTAAAGGGGACAAGAAACTATCTATAAAACAAAGTCAGAATAGAGGTTCATATTCTTCTGCTTGACATAGAGGCAGCTTCTGTATAGAATAAACTTGATGAAGAGAGTACTTTTTAAAAATTGTATTTTACTTTATTACTAAATAATAACAGGTAGCATTTATTATTTGCTATAATCCACCCTTGATGTTAAGGGCTTTTAAATATTATTATTGTTACTCATTCTACCTATGATTGTTAATAACAACTAATGTTTATTGAATATTTAGTTTTTCTCAGGCACTATTCGAAGAGTTTTACATATATTGACATGTTTAATTCTAACAATCCTATGATATAAGGAATTATTTTCTTCATTTTACAGATGTTGAAATGAAGGCACACAAAAGTCAAATAATTTGTCCAACTTCACCCAGCTAGTAGGGAACAAAGCTGAGAGTTTATGTCATTGGTGTACCAAGATGCTGGTGTAATAATTAAAGGAGGTAACATGTGTAATACACTAAGTGTCTATCACACAGTAGGTACATTTTTGCTTTCCTCACCTTCTTCCTTTTCCCCTCATCAACTTACTATAAAAGAATGAGTTTTTAATTTACAAGGGGAAACCAAACAAATTTCACCTTGCTTTCAGTTTTTCTCATCATCATTTTTAGGCTTTTTTGTATAGATGCTTACATGTCATGAAACATAGGAAAAAATATTTCCTTTTCTAAAAAGAATAAATACTTTACTCTGTGTGTGTGTGTGTGTGTGTGTGTGTGCACACGTGTGTGTGCTCAGTTGCGTCCAACTCTTTGAGACTCCGTGGACTGTAGCCTGTTAGGCTTCTCTATGGGATTATCCTGGCAGGAATACTGGCGTGGGCTGCTATTCCCTTTTCCAAGGGATCTTCCTAACCCAGAGACTGAACCCACATTACCTGTGGCTCCTACATTTGCAGGTGGATTGTTTACCACTGAGCCACCTGGGAAGCCAACTTCATTCTTTATTTACCTTAAATGGTTTGCTACTGCTACTGCTAAGTCGCTTCAGCCGTGTCCGACTCTGTGCGACCCCATCCCTGGGATTCTCCAGGCAAGAACGCTGGAGTGGGTTGCCATTTCCTTCTCCAATGCATAAAAGTGAAAAGTGAAAGTGAAGTCGCTCAGTCATGTCCGACTCTTCGCGACCCCACGGACTGCAGCCTACCAGGCTCCTCCATCCAGGGGATTTTCCAGGCAAGAGTACTGGAGTGGGGTGCCATGCCTTCTCCATTAAATGGTTTAGTGGCTAAAAAACATGCAGCTATAAACAGTCCTAGAAGAAAAGAGAAGGAGAGAAAGGAACTAACTAACATTTATTCAAACCTTCTTTTTTTTTTCTTTTTTAAACTTTTAAATTTTGTATGGGCTATAAACAATTAACAAACAATGTTGTGAAAGTTTCAAGTGAAGAGTGACTTGAAATCTTGAATTCCCAAGTACTGTACTAGGAACTTCATTTGTGATTGTCATTTATTCCTCACAACAATCCTTGTAAGGTAGTGATTATCATCCTTATTTTTTGGATAGCATTCTGAAACTAAGGGCATCTAGGCAGCTTCCTTGTTAGGAATGGGTGGAGCCCAAGATTGTCTGTAGTGTGTATAATGCTGCTAGCTTCATCACAATCTCAGGAGCCCTGTCTTTGGAATATTTGACCCCAGAAAATTCCCAACTTGGGAACTCAAAGAAGAAAGGGATGAGGCTAAATAATTTATTTAGGTAGGATTTTACTGGCAAAAATCAGTCTTTTATTCCAAACAACTTCCTGAACAAAACAGCTGTTTCCTCCTGAGCCTTGGTGGCTGAGTTAAGCAGCATTTGCCTGCATGCTAATCCTTAGATTATGCATTTCTTAATCAATTTGGCTGTAATTAGGTTGAGCTTACAAATTGTCATTCCAGGAATAATGATTGTCTTTAAGAGGCAAAAAGGAAAGCATCAGCATCATTCTTTGCCATCTCATCTCCCTGCAAGAACACTCACTACATGGGATGGGTGGCAAGTCTCAGATTTCATTCCTATAGGTGGGTGACCCATGATCCATGGGCATATGGTAACACTGATATGGGCCCGAGTCTTGGTTTAAGGTTAGCTTCTGTTTTCATATTTGCTTCTTTGGCTTGACTTTTTCTTTGAGGTAAAGGGACCATGACACTGATATCAGCTGCATCCTGCTAGCATAACACTGGTGCTTGAAAGATTAATGAGCACAATGATTTTCTTAGGTAAGTGTGTCTTCATTTGGATAACTTCTTCCATCTGAGCAGCTTAATGCATTTTGTCAGTATTTCCTCAGTCTTACATGTGAGGCAGGGTAAAGTAATTCTTGCAGTTTTGGCCAAGAGCATGCAAGTCCAGTGATGGGGGATTGTATTTGTGTTATTCATTGTTGTAGCCTTAGTAACTAGCATAGGATGCTTAATAAATACCTACTGTTGAGTCTCTTCTTCCCAGCTCATCTGATGGTGGGAAATCAAATCTTGCATTGGTCGTGGTCATGGTCAGTTTTCTCCAGCTCATCCCTACCCTTCTTCCCTTTCCTGGCATCCCTGGCAGTTTAAAAAGAAGCAGAGTGAAGAGAATCAGTCCTTAGCTCAGTTCCTACCAATTCTGAAAGTGATTGAGTTCTCCCTGACTGCAACCTCTGACATTTGTGATATCCCCTTTTGGACTTAGCTCTCTAAATCTCTAATCACTGTGTGCAATTCCTAGTCTATTTGTCTGATAATTCCCTGCTTTCCTGGATTGTGTGCATGCTCAGTCGCTCAATCATGTCTGACTCTTTAGTGACCCCATGTACTGTAGCCACAAGGCTCCTCTGTCCGTGGGATTTTTCAGGCAAGAATACTGGAGTGGGTTGCCATTTCCTGCTCCAAGGGACCTTCCTGACCCAGGGATAGAAACCACATCTCTTGCGTCTCCTGCATTGGCAGGCAGATTATTTACCACTGTGCCACCTAATGCTTAGCTTTGCTTTGTTACCATCCAAGCCTCAGGGTGTTAGAGAATCTGAAGCATTTTTTCAGTGATTTTATGGGTGTGGACCCTGAGACCCACACAGCCTGAGAAAGATGCAGGTTGATCTCATGCTCACAGGGTTGTATGGGGTGTCCTCTACCATGCTCTCAGGATAATTCATTGAAATAACGTCATATGTCTCCTTTATCAAGCATTTTTCTGAGGGATACAGAAACATATTGGAAAAAATCCATCTTTGAGGACTTCCCTGGTGTTCTTGTGGTTGAGATTTTGCCTTCCAATGCAAGGGGTGCAGGTTTGAACCCTGATCGGGGAAGCTAGGATCCCACACGCCTTTCAGCCAAGAAGTCAAAACATAAAACAATATTGTAACAAATTCAACAAAAACTTAAAAAAAAATCCCTATCTTCAGGGACGTCATGGTCAAGAGAAATACAAGCCTGCAATACAAATAACTGCAATACAGTAGAAGTACCAGCAGGAGCTCTGTGAAGGGAATAACTAATACTGCCCAAAAGACAGAGAAAAAACTAAGCAGAGGAGGTGATAGCTGAGGAATAAGAAGGTGTTACTGTTCCATTGGGACATCTCCTTGGAGTATGAGTGGACATACTGGGACATTCTGGCCCAGACCCAAGGCATCTTCCCCCAACATGTGACAAGTGCCAAAGCTAAATGAAAGGTTTCATTTTGCTGTTAGATAAGGGCTTCTCTCGGTTCACGTATTGCTGAAGCCTGGCTTGGAGAATTTTGAGCATTACTTTACTAGTGTGAGATGAGTGCAATTGTGCGGTAGTTTGAGCATTCTTTGGCATTGCCTTTCTTTGGGATTGGAATGAAAACTGACCTTTTCCAGTCCTGTGGCCACTGCTGAGTTTTCCAAATTTACTGGCATACTGGCAGCACTTTCACAGCATCATCTTTCAGGATTTGAAATAGCTCAACTGGAATTCCATCACATCCACTAGCTTTGTTCGTAGTGATGCTTTCTAAGGCTCACTTGACTTCACATTCCAGGATGTCTGGCTCTAGGTGAGTGATCACACCATTGTGATTATCTGGGTCGTGAAGATCTTTTTTGTACAGTTCTTCTGTGTATTCTTGCCACCTCTTCTTAATATCTTCTGCTTCTGTTAGGTCCATACCATTTCTGTCCTTTATCAAACCCATCTTTGCCTGAAATGTTCCCTTGATATCTCTAATTTTCTTGAAGAGATCTCTAGTTTTTCCCATTCTGTTGTTTTCCTCTATTTCTTTGCATTGATCACTGAAGAATGCTTTCTTATCTGGTTTTAGAAATGGCAGAGGAAACAGAAATCAAATTGCCAATATCCACTGGATCATTGAAAAAGCAAGAGAGTTCCAGAAAAACATCTATTTCTGCTTTATTGACTACGCCAAAGCCTTCAACTGTGTGGATCACAAGAAACTGTGGAAAACTCTGAAAGAGATGGGAACACCAGACCACCTGACCTGCCTCTTGAGAAACCTATATGCAGGTCAGGAAGCAACAATTAGAACTGGATATGAAAAAACAGACTAGTTCCAAATAGGAAAAGGAGTACATCAAGGCTGAATATTGTCACCCTGCTTATTTAACTTCTATGCAGAGCACATCATGAGAAACGCTGGGGTGGAAGAAGCACAAGCCGGAATCAAGATTGCTGAGAAAAATATCAATAACCTCAGATATGCAGATGACACCATCCTTATGGCAGAGAGTGAAGAGGAACTAAAAAGCCTCTTGATGAAAGTGAAAGAGGAGAGTGGAAAAGTTGGCTTAAAGCTTAACATTCAGAAAACTAAGATCATGGCATCTGGTCCCATCACCTCATGGGAAATAGATGGGGAGACAGTGGAAACAGTGTCAGACTTGATTTTGGGGGGCTCCAAAATCACTGCAGATGGCGACTGCAGCCATGAAATTAAAAGACGCTTACTCCTTGGAAGGAAAGTTATGACCAACCTAGACAGCATATTAAAAAGCAGAGACATTACTTTGCCAACAAAGGTCTGTCTGGTCAAGGCTATGGTTTTTCCAGTGGTCATGTATGGATGTGAGATTTGGACTGTGAAGAAAGCTGAGTGCCGAAGAATTGATGCTTTTGAACTGTGGTGTTGGAGAAGACTCTTGAGAGTCCCTTGGACTGCAAGGAGATCCAACCAGTCCATCCTAAAGGAAATCAGTCCTGGGTCTTCATTGGACGGACTGATGTTGAAGCTGAAACTCCAATACTTTGGCCACCTCATGCGAAGAGTTGACTCATTGGAAAAGACCCTGATGCTGGGAGGGATTGGGGGCAGGAGGAGAAAGGGGACCGAGGATGAGATGGCTAGATGGCATCACCGACTCAATGGGCATGAGTTTGAGTAAACTCCGGGAGTTGGTGTTGGACAGGGAGGCCTGGCATGCTGCGATTCATGGGGTCGCAAAGAGTCGGACACGACTGAGTGACTGAACTGAAGGGATTCTCTGGTAACTCAGCTGGTAAAGAGTCTGCCTGCAACATGGAAGCAACCCAGATGCCCATCAGCAGACGAATGGATAAGGAAGCTGTGGTACATATACACCATGGAATATTACTCAGCCATTAAAAAGAATTCATTTGAATCAGTTCTAATGAGATGGATGAAACTGGAGCCCATTATACAGAGCGAAGTAAGCCAGAAAGATAAAGACCATTACAGTATACTAACACATATATATGGACTTTAGAAAGATGGTAACGATAACCCTATATGCAAAACAGAAAAAGAGACTCAGATGTATAGAACAGACTTGTGGACTCTGGGAGAAGGCGAGGGTGGGATGTTTCAAGAGAACAGCATTGAAACATGTATATTATCTAGGGTGAAACAGATCACCAGCCCAGGTTGGGTGCATGAGACAAGTACTCGGGCCTGGTGGACTGGGAAGACCCAGAGGGATCGGGTGGAGAGGGAGGTGGGAGGGGGGACTGGGATAGGGAATACATGTAAATCCATGGCTAATTCATTTCAATGTATGACAAAAACTACTGTAATGATGTAAAGTAATTAGCCTCCAACTAATAAAAATAAATGGAAAAAAAAAAAAAAAGACAAAAAAAAAAAAAAAAAGAGTCTGCCTGCAATGCAGGAGACCCTGGTTTTATTCCTGGGTTGGGAAGATCCCCTGGAGGAGGACATGGCTACTCCTGTATTCTTGCCTGGAGAATCCCCATGGACTCTGGGACAGAGGAGCCTGGCATGCTACAGTCCATGGGGTTGCAAAGAGTCAGACATGACTGAGCGACTAAGCACAGCACATTGCCCTTTTATTACCCAGCTTCTATTTAACAAACGTTCAACCCCTGAAATCTCCCTGTTGAAGACCATCCCTCTACTCTCTCATGTACTCGTCTCCAGAGGTAGGCATGTGACTTAAGCTTAGTTGATCAAAACACTTAATGCCACTAGCCACAGTAATAGCTGGAAGTTTGAGCATGTCGCCCAGTCAGAGTCAGTGAGATGGAAGAGAAGTTTTGCTAAAACTTCTGGGGAAGAAACTTTCTTTTTTCCTCCTTGACTTAATTTATGAAAAGATGTCAGGTCTGGGCCTGCTTCAGCTATGTTCCCATGTGGTCTGGAACCGACACGGAGGAGGGCAATGATGGGAGAGATAGAAAGACTATTCTTGGGACATACCTTAGGCTACAGTTTAAGCCATGCCAGGAGCCAGAAAAACCCTTGGCCACTTCTATTATATCAGCAGATGAAGCCCAAATTTGCTTAGGCTAATTTGGATTGGATTTTCTGTCTTTCTTTATTCTGAAGAAGAAAACATCCAAGAAGGAACATGAATGCACTCCAAATATTGGAAGGATGTTGCGTAAGAGGATTCTTTGAATATTCTTGTGTGTCTCCAAGGGATGGAACCTGAATCAGTGGGGAGATGTGTTAGGTGGTCAGGTTTCAGATCAGTGTTAAGTAATAACTTTTTAACTTTGGGGGCTCTACCCAATAAAAGCAGCTAGAGGCTTTGATTCAACATGTAGTTGGGGGAAAACATGAGAGGATGAAAGAAACATTCCTGTCCTCCCCTGTTAAAAACATCTTACAATGGCTCAAGACAATTTAAAAGTGGTCTGAGTCACTTTTATCACTGTGTGAGGTTTTAATAGTAGAGCTTTCATTTAGTTTTATAATTCTTCAAAGTCAAAGAGAATGTGACTATTTATTGTTTTACTCCTATTCTCTGAACAAACCATACATTATGACAAATCAGTTTGGGGACTTGAGACTATAATATGTTTAATGAAAGAGAAGAGAATCACATGTAATAAGGGCAAGAGTTGCTTTGTGAAACTTTTGCTTCACTTTTATAAATAAAACATACAGAGTGAGAAAGACAGTATATGTGTTTATATGTCTATAAGCATGAACTTTGGAATTGGCCTACAAAGATTAAACTTCTAGGGTTACTACTTACTGTTATGAGAATTAAATGAGATGATATAGGTACAGAGCTGGGCAAGATACTGGCACAGACTAAGCACTCAATACATTAGCCACTCTGTTATTATTACTATGTGATAATTCTTAGGAATTATCAGGCCCCCAGATTTTGCCAGGGCTTCCTGGTGGCTCTGATCGTAAAGAATCCGCCTGCAATGTAGGAGACCTGGGTTCAATCCCTGGGTTGGGACGATCCCCTGGAGGAGGGCATGGCAACCCACTCCAGTATTCTTGCCTGGAGAATCCGCATGGACAGAGGAGCCTGGCAGGCTACAGTCCATGGGGTTGCAAAGAGTTGGAAATGACTGAGCAACTAAGCACTTAGCACTTAGCACAGATTTTGCCAAAAGACCAGCAACTTTAAGATTTTCTAAAGGAGAAAAAAAAATTGCCAAATGTTTCTTGTGTCTTCTGGTAGTGCTGGGAAATGGTACATTGTCAATTGCTATCCAAAGCCGATAGCAAGAATATGAAAAATAACCAAGTTATCAGACTGCACGCCTTCCTGTTAGACAGAGGACTTGTTTATTCATCATTATAGAGTACCTGAAAAATAACTGTTTAAATGTTATTAACCATCTCAGAGTACCTGGAAAATAACTGCTTAATGTTATTAACTACCTCTAATATTTGGTCTCATAGCTTTTGATGTTCTTTCCACTACCTAAATCTCCTCTGTCCTTTGTTTCATCAAGAAATCTTCCCTGGTTCTTAGAAAAAGGAAAATCTCCCTCATCCCCTTCCTCTAAGTGCCCCACAACATGCAAGGAACACACACACACACACACACACACACATCCTACACACACCACACGTATGTGATACCATATTAATGACTTTTCAATCTTCAGGGATATAGGCTGTTTTTAAGCATCTATTATATATCCTTGTCACTGAACTCATGATTTCCCACTTTATCTCATTCAGAACCCATGGATGAATACCATCTGGTCCTGGTGATTTACTGCACAGAGTCCCTCAAGGTGCTCCATACCTTTCTCCTCAGAGACTGAAGAATCTCTGTCAAGGCCATTCTCTGCTTTGCCATAAAATGTGTCCTTGGAACAGGAATTTCCCCATTGTCTTCTCCAATAAATACTGATTCAAAATATTCATTTAGCTGCTCCTCTCCTTCATCATTCCATTTACTATCCTCCTTCTCCTAATGAAAGCTCTTAACATAACAGATATAGTCACCTTACTAAAATGCCATGGACTCTTTATTACTATTATTATTTATCTTGATGTTTCTATATGTTTTTCCCATTCCCCCTTTAACCTCTGTTACTTCTCAGCTGATACAGTTTGAGTTCCCACCAGAGTATGTGGCTTACAAGAATGGTCATTAAAAAAATTTTTTAAACATTTTTGGCTACACTGGTTCTTGGTTGCTGCATGCAGTCTTTCTCTAATTGTAGCAGGTGGGACCTGCTCTCTAGCCGCAGTGCACAGGCTTCTCATTGCAGTGGCTTCTCTTGATGCAGACCATGGGCTCCATAGTATGCAGGCTTCAGTAGTTGAGGCGCGCAGGCTCAGTTGCCCTGTGGCATATGTGGAATCTTTCCCTGGACGGGGGAGTGAACCTATGTCCCCTGCATTGGCAGGCAGACTCAACCACTGGACCACCAGGGACATCCAGGAATGTTCATTTTAAGACAGAGCACCTTTAAAACAGCTATTGTGTGTGTGTGTGTGTTTGCTATAAAATGAGACTGTGCTATGCCTAGAAATTTTGGAAAATTTAGAAAGGAGAAGAGAGCACATCTTTCTAAACGAGCACTGATGGTGTGTGTTTCGGGCCCAGCTTTTGCACTTTGGTCTGAAACATAACCTATTGGATTGCCTCCTCTCCTTTCTCTCTTGTGTGCTGTACTCTGGGGGAAGTGAGGCGCCTCTCCTGTACCTCAGACATGGTTGGGGTGTGTCTTCACTTAGCCTGTATGAAGAGATGGTATCAGGTTTGTCCTGCAGGCAGGCCTGGCCTGTGAAGACCTTAGCTACTGGATGGCTGGGGTCACTTGCCACTGCACAGATTCATCGCATTCTCTATTTCACCAAATTCCGCTTCCTCTGTGACAACCCATGCTTCTGCAGGCTTTCTCTTTTGCGTTGAGTTCCTTCTTTGTTCCACCAGCCCCCAGTTCGCATCACTTCCCCTTAGATATCTTCAGATCTCTTACATGTCAGTGAATTTCAGTCTCAAGGTAACCAACCTCTGACCTGGCCCTAGAACTTTCTCTGGTGAATGCCCCTTCTCTGATGAGTCAGCCCTGAGGGTCCTTGTGAGCGGAGTCCTGGTCACCTCCATTCTGCTTCCTCCCAGCTTCCCTAAGAACACCTTCGTGCAGCCCAAGCCAGGACGCATGGGCTCTGGAATAAGACAATGCGAGTTTGAATCATGATCTCTGGCCGTCTGGCTAGTAATGAATTTCACTGAGGCCCTTATGACTTCATCTGAAAAATGGGACAATAATACAGTTTGTACCTTATAACACACTGTTAATTTTATTATTTACCTGACTCAGATAACATATGCTATGGGGAAGGTGTTTTTTTTTTGAGGAGTTTTCAGAGATTAACAGCTAGTTTAAAGCCTTAGAAAGTTTGGATTATTTATTCATTTATATGAATTATTTATTCACCTATAACAAAAATTTCATTACAATTGTTTCAATGTAGGAAAAAACAGTCTGGGAGCTAGAATATTTAATTTGTAATAACAGTTACTTTATTTTTTCTTATGGCATTTTCAACTTTAAAGTTTGTATTAAAAAAAGAATAGCTATAAGTATTGTTATGAGTGAATAATACCACTCCCCCTACTGCTGCTGCTGCTAAGTCACTTCAGTCGTGTCCGACTCTGTGCGACCCCATAGACGGCAGCCCACCAGGCTCCCCCGCCCCTGGGATTCTCCAGGCAAGAACACTGGAGTGGGTTGCCATTTCCTTCTCCAATGCATGAAAGGGAAAAGTGAAAGTGAAGTCGCTCAGTCGTGTCCGACCCTCAGCAACCCCATGGACTGCAGCCTTTCAGGCTCCTCCGTCCATGGGATTTTCCAGGCAAGAGTGCCGGAGTGGGGTGCCATTGCCTTCTCCGACCACCCCCCCAACCACCCCCAAGAGATATGCCCATGATGTGACCTTATTTGGAAAAAGGATTTTTGCAGATTTAATTAAGGATCTGAAGATGAGATCATCCTTGATGAATGGAGTGAGCCCTAAATCTGATGACACAGATTTCTGTAAGAAGAGGAAAAGATATCCAGACACAGAGGAATAGGCTATGTGGAGACAGGGACAGATTGGGGTGATACCTCTACAAGTCAAGAAACACCCCAGGATTCCCGACAGCCACTAGAAGCTGGGAGAAAGGTGAGACATGGATTTTTCCTCACAACCTCCAGGAGAAACCCGTCCTGCTGAAACCTTGATTTTGTACATTTCAGTCTCCAAATCTGTGAGATAATGAACTTCTTTTGTTTTAAGCCACCAAATTTGTGGTAATTTTTTATGGCAACCCTTGGAAACTAGTATATTTTATTACTGCAAGCTAAAAATCCTATATTGGGAGATCAAGACAGAACAGAAACAAACCTAAAAATCACCACTAAATTATGATCAAAACATAAAATCAATCAAAAGCAGATTTCTAGACTTGTAAAATAAACAGCAGCATAGCTCATAACGACAAACAGTTAATAAGAGAACATAAAGCCAAATAAGTTATGTCAGCTGCTCAAAGCTGCTCAATGTTGCTCTACTCTTGGGATACCAGCTTTTTAAGGTGAGATGCTAATTCCCTATTATGGTTGTGTAATGACCAATTAAAGTCTACATGATGCAAAAATCTATTCCTCATTTAATCAATCAAATAATATCCAATAGTCAAGTAAAAATTTGAGCAGTGGAAGAAATCCCTGCATATATTCTATTACTTTATTATGAAGCTTAAAAATGAAATAATGCAAATACTACTCCTTGATTATTTACTAGTACCTAAGAAGAGTTTAAGTTTAATGAATGTTGTCCTTTCCCTATAGAAAACAGGTATTCATAGCACATACTCACAAATACAGAGCATGTTTTACATACAGTAGGTGTTTTGTAAATACTGGGAGTATAGATCTTTTTCTCTCTTGAATTTCCTTGTTTTTTTTCAACACCAACTACCATGGTGTTTATAATCCAAGCCAATTCTTCCATGCACCTGATAAAAAGTAAGAATTTATAATGACAGGGGGACAATATTATGGTATGTTTAGGGTTGATTTTTAAAAATCTTTTGAATTACACCACTATAAGTTATACGGCCATGTATGTAACTACTGTCTTCAGGAAAAATGAGGAACGGGTGATAAGATGTAATAGAATAACAAACATTCAAAGATTGTCCTCATGTGATCCTGTCCTTCATCCAATGTTCATTCATTCAATGTCTCAATCCTCTTAGATCAACATCTGTTTGTGTCCAGAGCTTAAAAACAATGCAGGGGAAAGTCCTGAGGAACACCTAAGATAAGATGTGGGTGCAGCAATTAGTGAGTCATTCTAAAATAATAGCAGCAGGATTGTGTGATTTTGTGGAACAGACTAGTTTTAAATTGAACAGAAAGTTTTAAATTGAATTGGAAGGGCAGAGACAGGAAAAGCTTTTTGGATGAGGACTTTCAAATTGGATCTTAAAGGAATATTAAACAATGGGCTTAAATGTGTTTGTAGCTGTGCTAATGACACATTTCTTTCTTAATTCCAAACCTAAACTACTGTATAGTGCCTAACGTGTGATAGATTTCAGGTAAGTTTTAGCTGCTCAGTCGTGTCTGACTCTGATCCCATGAACTGTAGCCCACCAGGTTTCTCTGTCTATGGAATTTTCCAGGCAAGAATACTGGAGTGCGTCCAGTCCCTTCTCCAGGGGATCTTCCTGACCCAAAGAGCGAACCCAGGTCTCTTGCATTGCAAGAGGATTCTTTACCATCTGAGCCACCAGGGAACATGTAATAGGAGCTTGTCAAATATTTACTGAATTTAAAAAAGAAAAAGGAATAAAAGAACAAGTGAGTCATCCTTGCCTCTTCTATGTCTCTCCAGTCTGATCTTTTTGAGCCTGTTTTTTCTTTTGGGGGGGTGGGGGGTGGGGGGATTGGGGTGGGCAAGAATACCATTCCCTCCTCCAGGAGATCTTCCTGAGCCAGAGATCGAACCCAGATCTCCCGCACTGTAGGTGGAACGCTTTACCTCCTGAGCTACCAGGGAAGTCTGATCTTTTTAATACATAGATCTGTTGATGTCATTCACTTCTTCTAAAGCTTCACAGTTGCCCTTCAGTCTCTAGAGAAAGAGTAGAAAATGATCTTTGAGTCAAATGGTGTTGGATTTGAGTTCCAAATGCCTTCAGATTGGCCTCCATCCTATCCTATAAGTTCTTAGCTCTCTTTTACACCTTTCTGTCCTTTTGATACCTAAATCTAACCATATCATCTCTCCTACCTCCCACCTCTCCCTTCAAAAGTTCATGTGGCTGCCCCTCGGTCTGCAGAACCTGGTATCTAGTGTCTTCTCCGGCTTCTGCTTTCTGGACTCTTTAAACTTCTCACTGTCTGGAAGGTGTCACATTTTCTCTCTCCTTTGTGCCTTTATGCATATTTAGAATGCTTTACTTGCAATATTCCTCTCTATTATATGCCACCCTCCCCACCCCAGCCACCCTGAGTATTAAGTTAACTCCTGTGCATCTTTCAAGTCAAGGATTAAATGACATTTGAGGCCTCCCCTGCCCCCAAGTGGGTTCTGGGCTTTGAGACTTGCAGAGCACCTACACTTACTCCACTGTAACACACACCACAGTTGATTGTGGTGATCTGCTTTATGATGGTTGTCTTTCCTACCTGGACTGAAGGTGCTGTGAAGGCAGTGACTATGTCCCATTCAAAATTGTCTTTAGTACCTGGCATAGCAACTGGGCCAATGAATATCTTT
Source organism: Odocoileus virginianus (assembly GCF_023699985.2). Classification (NCBI taxonomy): domain Eukaryota; kingdom Metazoa; phylum Chordata; class Mammalia; order Artiodactyla; family Cervidae; genus Odocoileus; species Odocoileus virginianus. Next base: position 63,718,268 of record NC_069678.1, read on the forward strand.
TGAATAAGTTCAGTTCAGTTCAGTCATTCAGTCATGTCCAACTCTTTGTGACCCCATGGACTGCAACAAGCCAGGCTTCCCTGTCCATCACCAACTCCCTGAGCTTGCTCAAACTCATGTCCGTCGAGTCAGTGATGGCGTCCAACCATCTCATCCTCTGTCATTCCCTTCTCCTCTTGCGTTCAATCTTTCCCAACATCAGGCCTTTTCCAATGAGTCAGTTCTTCGCATCAGGTGGCCAAAGTATTGGAGTTTCAGCTTCAGCTTCAGTCCTTCCATTGAATATTCAGGACTGATTTCCTTTGGAATAGACTGGTTGAATCTCCTTGCAGTCCAAGGGACTCTCAAGAGTCTTCTCCAATACCACACACAGTTCAAAAGCATCAGTTCTTTGGCACTCAGCTTTCTTTATAATCCCACTCTCACATCCATACAGGACTACTGGAAAAACCATAGCTTTGACTAGACAGACCTTTCTTGGCAAAGTAATGTCTCTGCTATTTAATATGCTATCTCTGTTGGTCATAACTTTTTTTCCAAGGAGCAAGCGTCTTTTAATTTCATGGCTGCAGTCACCATCTGCAGTGATTTTGGAGCCCCCCAAAAGAAAGTCTGTCACTGTTTCCATTGTTTCTCATCTATTTGCCATGAAGTGATGGAACCTGATGCCGTGATCTTTGTTTTCTGACCATTGAGTTTTAAGCCAACTTTTTCACTGTCCTCTTTCACTTTCATCAAGAGGCTCTTTAGTTCTTTGCTTTCTGCCTTAAGGGTGGTGTCATCTGCATATCTGAGGTTATTGATATTTCTCCCGGCAATCTTGATTCCAGCTTGTGCTTCATCCAGTCCAGCAGTTCTCATGATGTACTCTGCATATAAGTTAAAAAATCAGGGTGACAATATACAGCCTCAATATACTCCTTTCCTGATTAGGAACCAGTCTCTTGTTCACCGTCCAGTTCTAACTGCTGCTTCCTGACCTGCATACAGGTTTCTGAGGAGGCAAGTCAGGTGGTCTGATATTCCCATCTCCTTCAGAATTTTCCACAGTTTGTTGTGATCCACACAGTCAAAGGCTTTGGCAGAGTCAATACAGCAGAAGTAGATGTTTTTCTGGAACTCTCTTGCTTTTTTGATGATCCAGAAGATGTTGGCAATTTGATCTCTGGTTCCTCTGCCTTTTCTAAATCCAGATGAACATCTGGAAGTTCACGGTTCACATACTGATGAACCCTGGCTTGCAGAATTTTGAGCATTACTTTGCTAATGTGTGAGATGAGTGCAATTGTGCGGTAGTTTGAGCATTCTTTGGCATTGCCTTTCTTTGAGATTGGAATGAAAACTGAACTTTTCCAGTCCTGGGGCCACTGCTGAGTTTTCTACATTTGCTGGCATTATGAGTGCAGCAGTTTCACAGCATCATCTTTTAGGATTTGAAATAACTCAGCTGGAATTCCATCACCTCCACTAGCTTTGTGCATAGTGATGTTTCCTAAGGCCCATTTGACATCCAGCATTCCAGAATGTCTGGCCCTAGGTGAATGATCACAGCATCATGATTATCTGGGTCATGAAGATCTTTTTTGTATAGTTCTGTGTATTCTTGCCACCTCTTCTTAATATCTTCTGCTTCTGTTAGGTCCATACCATTTCTATCCTTTATTGTGCTCATCTTTGCATGAAATGTTCCTTTGGTATCTCTGATTTTCTTGAAGAGATCTCTAGTCTTTCCCATTCTGTTGTTTTCCTCTATTTCTTTGTGCTGATCACTGAGGAAGGCTTTCTTATCTCTCCTTGCTATTGTTTGGAACTCTGCATTCACATGGGTATATCTTTCCTTTTCTCCTTTGCCTTTCGCTTCTCTTGTTTTCTCAGCAATTTATAAGGCTTACTCAGGCAACCATTTTGCCTTTTCCATTTTTTTTTCATGTGGATGGTCTTGATCACTGCCTCCTGTACAATGTCATAAACCTCTATCCATAGTTCTTCAGGCACTGTCTATTAGATCTAATTCTTTGAATCTATTTGTCACTTCCACTGTATAATTTTAAGGGATTTTATTTAGGTCATACCTGAATGGTCTAGTGGTTTTCCCTACTTTCTTCAATTTAAGTCCGAATTTGGCAATAAGGAGTTCATGATCTGAGCCATAATCAGCTCCCAGTCTTGTTTTTGCTGACTGTATAGCCTTCTCCATCTTTAGCTGCAAAGAATATAATCAATCTGATTTCAGTATTGACCATCTGCTCAGTAAATCTTTAATACAATTTTCTGTTGATGGGAGGGGCTGTGTTCCCTCCCTGTTGTTTGGTCTGAGGCCAAACTATGGTGGAGGTAATGAAGATAATGGTGACCTCCTTCAAAGGTCCCATGTACGCACTGCTCCACTCAGTGCCCTCAACCCTGCAGAGGGCCACCGCCGACCTATGCCTCCGCCAGAGACTCCTGGACCCTCACGGGCAAGTCTGTGTCAGTCTATTGTGGGTTCATGAATATCTTTTGAATAAGTTAATGAGATCTAAAATTTACTGGCTGCATGACCCTGGACTGATAACTCTGCCACTCTGAATCTCAGTTTTTTCTTTTGTAAAATGAAGATAATAGCTACCTCATAGAGTTTGGTACCCTCTAAAGTGTGTTAGTCGCTCAGTTGTGTCCGACTCTTTGTGACCCCATAGACTGTAACTCACTAGGCTCCTCTGTCTATGGGATTCTCCAGGCAAGAATACTGGAGTGGGTAGCCATTCTCTTCTCCAGGGGATCTTCCCAACCTAGGGATCAAGCCTTGGTCTCCTGCACTGCAGGCAGATTGTTTACTGTCTGATCCAACAGGGAAGCCTAGTACACTCTGAAGTTTCTCTAAAAGATCATATTACTGTCTACTTGTCTAGTTTTACTGGCCTTCCATGAGTAAATCCTCACTTGTCTTTTTACCTTATGTCCTGCTTCACGCATTAATGGCACCAAAATGGACTTCTCAGCTTTTTCCTGAACATTGTCCTGTGTTTCCCCCATTGTCCCAATGGGACAAATGGGACAAATGCTCTTCTTTCTTCCTAGAACTTCCTTCTTCCCTTCTCCTGATTTCAAAACCTCAATCTTGGCTCCATGAAGTCTCCCTTGATTTGTCTTAGTCAAGTTACTCCTCCTTTCAACTTTTGCTACATGTTATCTGCCCTTCTTCTAGAACATTTGCCACATTCAACATTATGAAATAGTTATTGATGTACATCTTTCAGTTTAGCAGGTTCTAGAGTCAGTTTTCCTGGATTCATATCCCAGACCTGTCTACTAACTATATAACTGTTGCCTATCTCATACTTACTTCACTTAGTATCATAATCTCTGGGTCCACATACTAAGTGAAGTAAGTCAGACAGAGAAAGATAAATATCATATGGTATCACTTATATGTGGAGTCTAAAAACAATGATATAAATGAATTTATTTATAAAACAGAAACAGTCTCACAGACTTTGAAAGCAAATTTATTGTTACCAAAGAGGAAAGTTGGGGTGGGAGGCAGGGATAAATTAGGAGTTTGGGGTCAACATTTACACACAACTATATGTAAAATAGATAATCAACAAGGACCTACTGTTTTGTACAGGGAACTGTACTCAATATTTTGTAATAGCCTATTTGGGAAAAGAATCTGAAAAAGAATGTATATATGAAACTGAATTACTTTGCTGTGCACTTAAAACTCATACAACATTGTAAATCACCTATGCTCCAATATAAAATAAAAATTGAATTAAAAGAGTAACCATGGCCTAGTTAGTCAATTTATCTAAGCCTCGATTTTTTTAGCCAATAAAGTGGGAATAATAACAACCATCTCATAAGTTATGTGGGTGAGGGTCACATTAAACAAGATTATGTAAGTAGATCATTTAGCACACTATCACACATATAACCAGTGATTATGGAATTGACATAATTAACATTATCATCCTCAACAGCACCTCCTCCCTAATTAAACTCTGAGTTCCATGGGGATGAAGATAATGTTTTTATAGGATTCCCCTATTGTACCTAGAACAATGCCTGCCCCCATAGTTGGTGCTCAGTAAATGTTTGTTGAATGCACGCATAAATAATATAGACAAATATAGACAAAAAATGACTTTTTCTTTTGCTCTAAAATGATTCAAGTTGACTGCATTTTTGAGCTTTTTAGTAACTACTGTCCCTGTGGATTTCCCTCAGCCTGAACATTTTGAAATAGTGCTAGTAGAATAGGCCCACTATGTTGCCATCAGTCTGGAATTTGGAAAATTACAAGCAGAATTAAAGAACAGTATTGGAATTATTTATTCTTTCTATGCCCCTTTATTGCATTCATTTTAGGAGAAATTATCTATTCTTGTTTAACAAGAAGATTACATTACATATTCATGTAGAAAGAATTTTACCAATTTGTGGAAACTTCTCAGATCTTGCCACATGTTAGATGTCAGGCAATGTCTCATTTGGAGAGAGGAAAAAACAACTAGAGTTACTGTGATTTACTGCAAGGCAAATTATTCTGAATTTCCTTGGTAAAAAGAAAATGAAAGCTACATTTGTTAAATATCATAGAGGTTCATCTTCTAAACAGCCTCTTATCTGGAAAATATATGTAGTCATTTTCCTGACTTAATAAGGAGATAAAGCAAGTTTCACTTATCTTAATTTTGCTTGTAATGAATATACTAGATGAGATTTTGCTATGATATGTGACTGCTCTTTCATTAACAGATTAGATAATTGCCCTCTTGGAATGGACCAACTTTATTATTTAGCACCTGACTCAATTCTGAAATAATCTAGAACTTTTTTGAAAGTCAGTGTGCAGAGCTATGGTTAGAGGAAATTCACTTCAGTCACTCAGTTGTGTCCGACTCTTTGCAGTTGATAGACTGTAGGAGGCCAGGCATCCCTGTCCTTCACCAACTCCCAGAGCTTGCTCAACTCATGTTCATTGAGTTGGTGATGCCATCCAACCATCTCATTCTCTGTCATCCCTTTCTCCTCCTGTCTTAAATCTTTCACAGCATCAGGGTCTTTTCCAGTGAGTCTGTTCTTCACATCAGGTGGCCAGAGTATTGGAGTTTCAGCTTTAGCCTCAGTCCTTCCAATGAATATTCAGGACTGATTTCCTTTAGGATAGACTGGTTGGATCTCCTTGCTGTCCAAGGGACTCTCAAGAGTCTTCTCCAGCACTACAATTCGAAAGCATCAATTCTTCAGTGCTCAGTTTTCTTTATGGTCCAACTCTCACATCCATACATGACTACTGGAAAAACCATAGCTTTGACTATACGGACCTTTGTTGGCAAAGTAATGTCTCTGCTTTTTAATATGCTGCCTGTTTGTCATAGCTTTTCTTCCAAGGAGTAAGCGTCATTTAATTTCATGGCTGCAGTCACCATCTCCAGTGATTTTGGAGCCCCCCAAAATAAAGTCTGTCCCTGTTTCAATTTTTTCCCCATCCACATCATTTGCTGTGAAATGATGGGACTGGATGCCATAATCTTAGGTTGTTGAATGTTGAGTTTTAAGCCAACTTTTTCACTCTCCTCTTTCATCTTCATCAAGAGGCTCTTTAGTTCCTCTTCACTTTCTGCCATAAGGGTCGAGTCATCTGTATATCTGAGGTTATTGATATTTTTCCTGGCAATTTTGATTCCAGCTTGTGCTTCGTGCAGCCTGGATTTCATATGATGTACTATGCATAGAAGTTAAATAAGCAGGGTGACAACATGCAGGGTGTTAAATAAGTTAAATAAGCAGGGTGATAGCCTTGATGTACTCCTTTCCCAATTTGGAACCAGTCCATTTTTCCATGTCTGGTTCTAACTGTTGCTTCTTGACCTGCATACAGATTTTTCAGGAAGCAGTTCAGATGGTCTGCTTTTCCCATCTCTTTCAGAATTTTCCAGTTTGTTGTGAGCCACACAGTCAAAGGCTTTGGCATAGCCGATAAAGCAGAAGTAGATGTTTTTCTGGAATTCTCTAGCTTTTTTTGATGATCCATCATATGTTGACAATTTGATCTCTGGTTCCTCTGCCGTTTCTAAATCCAGCTTGAACATCTGAAAGTTCTCAGTTCATGTACTGTTAAAGCCTGGCTTGGACAATTTTGAGCATTACTTTGCTAATGTGTGAGATGAGTGTAATTGTGCGGTAGTTTGAGCATTCTTTGGCATTGCCTTTCTTTGGGATTGGAATGAAAACTGACCTTTTCCAGTCCTGTGGCCACTGCTGAGTTTTCCAAATTTGCTGGCATGTTGAGTGCAGCACTTTTGCAGCATCATCTTTTAGAGTTGAAATAGCTCAGCTGGAATTCCATCACCTCCACTAGCTTTGTTTGTGGTGATGCTTCCTAAGGCCCACTTGACTTTGCATTCCAGGATGTCTGGCTCTGGTGCTTGATCACATCATCATGATTATCTGGATGATTAAGATCTTTTTTGTACAGTTTTCTGTGTATTCTTGCCAGCTCTTCTTAATATCTTCTGCTTCTGTTAGGTCCATATCATTTCTGTCCTTTATTGAATCCATCTTTGCATGAGATGTTCCCTTGATATCTCTAATTTTCTTGAAGAGATCTCTAGTCTTTCCCATTCTGTTGTTTTCCTCTATTTCTTTGCATTGATCACTGAGGAAGGCTTTCTTAACTCTCTCTTGCTATTGTTTGGAACTCTGCATTCAAATGGGTATATCTTTCCTTTGCCTTTCACTTCTCTTGTTTTCTTAGCTATTCGTAAGGCCTCCTCAGACAACCATTGTGCTTTTTTGCACTTCTTTTTCTTGAGAATGATTTTGATCATGGCCTCCTGTATGATGTCATGAACCTCCATCCATAGTTCTCAGGCACTCTGACTATTATATCTAATCCCTTGAATCTGTCACTTCTACTGTATAATCATAAGGAATTTGATTTAGGTCATACCTGAATGGTCTAGTGGTTTTCCCTACTTTCTTCAATTTAAGTCTGAAAGGCATTGTGTATACTGGGCCTGAGAAGTCATGGGTTTCCATGTGCCTTGGGGAGATAAGCCACTGCCTGCATGACACAACGTCACAGGAAGTTGAAAGATTTGATCTCATTTAACTGTTGATCAAGGTGTGAAGGGCTTTCTAGGTGGCTCAGTGGGTGAAGAATCCACCTGAAGTGGACTGAGCACCCACGCACAAGGTCTGAAATTGTACCATCTGAATTCCATTCATTCCAGTTGTCTGAGGGGAGGACCTAAGACAGTGGAGGGCTTGGAAGGCAGCCTACTGCAGAAAATGGGTTGGCAAGCTATGGTCTACAGGCCAGATCCAGTTCACTATCTATGATTATATAGCCCAGAAGATAAGAGCAACTTTACCATTTTAACTGGCTGGGGAAAAAATCAAAAGAAGAATGATATTTCATGACATGTGAACATTACATAAATCTCAAGTTTCAGTGTCCATCCGTAAAGTTTTATTGGAACAGTCACATTCATCAGTTTTCATATTGTCCATGGTTGTTTCTGTGCTTCAGACTTGAACTGTCACAGTAGAGACTGGGTGACCCTAAAATCCGGAAAATTTATTATCTGGCTCTGCACAGAAGAAGTGTGCTGACCACTGGTGTGGAGGTGACGCTAGTAGTAAAGAACCCACCTGTCAATGCAGGAGATGTAAGAGATACAGGTTTGATCCTGGGTTGGGAAGATCCCCTGGAGAAGGGCAGGGCAACCCACTCCAATATTCTTGCCTGGAGAAGCCCATGGACGGAGGAGCCTGGTGGGCTACTGTTCTTAGGGTTGCAAGGAGTCAGACATGACTGAAGCGACTTAGAGGGAAAGAGCATTAAAACCCATGGAGTCAGTCCTAGGTTGAATCCCATCTCTTCCAGTTACTAGACCTCTAACCTCAGTCAAAGTGATCATTCATTCAAGAAACATTTATTAAACTCTTACTGTCCCTCAGAGACATTGCTTGGCATTTGAAATGCAGTGATTTTCACACCTGAAGTGTTACCAATAAGTAGTTTGCTGGTTTCACTGAGAACTTTAAATGAAAGTAAGTATTCAAAGTACATGGCATCTAGAAGTTGTTCAGTTAATGCTCCCCGCCCCCCCAACTCTATTATTTATTAGGAGTCAAAGGTGGGGAAGCCACTTAATTTCTTAGGGTATTTACTCTTTCAACTATTAAGCAGCTCAACAAATGATTTTTGGAAGTCTACGTAAAACCACTCTACCCCAGTATTTTGGGATGGCTTTAGAAGTGGGGCAATGCTGGGCTTCCCTGGAGGTTCAGAGATGAAAAATCTGCCTGCAGTGCAGGAGACCTGGGTTCAATCCCTGGGTCAGGAAGATCCCTGGAGGAAGAAATGGCAATTGACTCCTGTATTCTTGCCTGGAAAATTCCATGGACAGAGGAGCCTGACAGGCTAAAGTTCATGGGGTTGGAAAGAATTGGGCTCAACTGAGTGACTAACACTTTACTAATGCTGAGAAAGATTGAGGGCAGGAGGAGAAGGGAGCAACAGAGGATGAGATGATTAGATAGCATCTCCGACTCAATGGACATGAGCTTGAGCAAACTCTGGGAGATAGTGAAGGACAGGGAAGCCTGGTGTGCTGCAGTCCATGGGGTCATAAAGAGTCAGACACAACTTAGTGACTGAACAACAACAACAAAGAAGGCAAAATGATGAGCTGCTGGCTCACTGGGACCTAGCCTGGTATCTCAAGTGGTGATGTGCTGCGAACCTAGAGGGGAAGAGAGGCATTGAAAAGGCAAGGCCAGCAACCACAAACAAATGACTTTATAGTTTTGGTCTGGGCCTGCTTTGTTCAGATGTAAACTTCTGTGGGACCCAGTCTTGGATGGAAGGTGGTCTTTTGATATCAAAATACTTTCAATGGTCAGAATACTTCTAGTATGTGATGGGGCCAGAATTTCGAATCCTAGGCATTCTGATTCTGCTGCCATTAGTCATTACACCAGTGCCTCTCAAACTGGGGTCTCCAGTTACATGGATATATCATCAGGGTTCCTAGAGTTCTCCACAAAAGCCTCTAAATTCAGAGTTGCATGAGAATCTTAGGAAAAAGAGAAAAAAGATCATATAAGCACACTCTGGACTCTCAAGTGACCCTTTATAACCTGGTATAGCCCTGTGGTGCCTTCCTCTAAGTTTGCACTTGTGTTTACATCGGGTAATTTTAGTAGGCTAATAAGGAAACAACAGAGGCAGCAGTTCTAATAAGAAAATAATGTGTTGACACCCTAGGAAGGTCAAATGATATTACTGCTTACTCTAAGGACAGAAGTTTCACGGTAATTCTAAGTGAGAAAAGAGGTGGGAACCAAATCGTTATACAGCACACAAGGGTGTTGGAGTGCTGTGCGAAACTGGCACATGGTTAGAATGGCAAGCTAGTTTTTGCAAAACCACAGTCACTGTGTAACTTGGATTTTATTAGTTTTGTGATTTTGCTTTGGTTTAATATATTGTACAAAAGCTACATGCATACAACATTTTAAAATCTAGTTGTTTAAAACCAAGTTTTAACTCATTTAAATGACATTTGATAAAAATTGTTCCAGTGATGTTCCAAATAACTCTTTATTATTATGTGATATTGCCTTATTTTACAATTTGAAGCTTCACTGAATGAGGGCACTCTCTAAATTCTTTCTAAAGTGTTCAAAAGAATAGCCTAGAGCTGGAGAAAAGGCAGGAGAAATTTTACACACATTTTTGTGTGGTTGTCTTGTGCTTGTGTTGATGAGGTTATTTTTCCTTGCACAGGAATATGTCCAAAGGAGATAAATGCTGAATCTTCAACATGGTTATTTAAATGATAATCCCATTTCTTTCCTATTTCTTTAGTCCTGATCATTCAATTTCTATTCCTGTGATTTTTTGCTTATCGATGAAATATCTTTTCATCAGAGTCTGATGCTTATGCTACCATCTTCAGAATAGTTCTTGGTTCTTATTTATCCAGAGAAAGGGAAAGGAATGATCAGCCACCCACCACCTCTCCATACCTGTACTTATGTTATAAATATACTTATTTGTTTATTGTCTGTCCTCCCATTAGAATGTAAACTATGTGAAAGTAGAGTTTTTCTCTTGTTTATTTCATTCAGGGATTCAAAACCAGAGGCAGTTTTTCATCCAGGGAATATTTAGCAATGTCTGTTTGTCCAACTAGGGTGGGGGCTACTACTGTCATTGGTAGGGATAGAGGCCAAGGAAGCTGCTAAATAACCTATACTACACAGGACAAGCCCCCCTGGCCTCCCCAACCAACAATAAGGAAGGCAGTCAAAATGTCAGTAGTGCTGAAGTGGAGGAACCCACAGTTGAGAAGTGGTGTCCAGCAAGTAGCAAGATTTACAAATATTTGTGGAGTAAATGAAAAGATAACTGACATGTAATATGTGTCAGGGACTACATTAGAGGCTTCATAGATGTAGCAAGATCATTCACTGAGATATTAATTTGTTTTGGTTCTCACTGGATTTTTCCTGGCTCCCTTTCCAAAAAGGTCGTAGTTGGGCATTTCCTGTCTTCAGAGTCTATGACAGGGTTGAGATGTGGCAGAAGAAAGGTCCTCTGCTTGCCTTTGTGAAGGGTGAGTCACTGACATTGGGCCATATATTCTGGAGGGTCTTTCTGTGGCCTTGTGGAGACAGGAGTGTAGAGTCCTCATAGTGTCAAAGATTTAAGTCTTTTTTTCAACCTACTAGGCTAAAATTTTGAAGTTGGATTTATTTTGATAAAATAATATGCCATTTTTTTTTTATATATAAATCTGTAGAGTAAAATTTGTAAATTTTGTACATTATTTGATTTAAAAATTCTTAGTAAGCATTACTAATGCCTACACAGTAGGCATTAATATTGTCATTTTATAGAAGAGAAAACAGATTCAGAGAGACGAATTAACTCACTTCAGATCATACAGATTACAAATGAAAAAGACAGGATTTGATCCTAGCTCAGTCTGACTTCAAAACCCCAAACCAGGCTTTCAAAGAGCTTGTGGGTGACAAGATAAACCTATGCTTTCACGCAGTATAAAACTTCCTTCCTGGACCATTTCTTTTCTCACCAGGGTGGTTTTTGTTCCTAAAAGTGGTTTTCTCTTTCTCCCCAGGTGGACTATTGATTAATTAACTAATAGTAGCACCTACTGTGTCCAAAATGTGAAGCTACCAGAGATGGCGTGTAGGTTTTGTTCTATGTGTCATCCCTGACCATTGATCCTTGGCTGTAAGTGTGTTGAGAAGGCTGAGTGCAGAACAGAGCCATCATCAGTTGGCCATTGGCTGCTGTGTCACGTGGTTTGCACGTGTTCCACACATTTACACTCTCTGAGGCAGTAAGGGCCACAGACGAATAAGGTCTCTTATGGAAACAGCCAACCTTTCAAGACTCAGCTCCGTTCCCATTATTACCTCCAGAAGCTTCCTGATCACCCCAGCTTCTCTCTCTCCTAATCCTATAGCCAAGGTCCCATAGGTGAGACAGGGAAATGGAGCAATACTCATGAAATTAGCTCTGCTGCAGCTGAGTACTCCCCCTGTCTGTATCTCACTGCCTCAGCTGGACAGCAAGGAACTGGAGCTCAGGGGGCAGTGCTCCTGGAGCTCCTGTCTCTCACATGGCTGAATGCAACAGTCACTTAGTGAATGTTTGCTGAGAGGAGGGTTAAATAAATGAGTGCATGAGGTGGGATACTGCATACCTATTCCTATTGCTTGCTCCTTGGAAGGAAAGTTATGACCAACCTAGACAGCATATTAAAAAGCAGAGACATTACTTTGCCAACAAAGGTCTGTCTAGTCAAAGCTATGGTTTTTCCAGTAGTCATGTATGGATGTGAGAGTGGGACTATAAAGAAAGCTGAGTGTCGAAGAATTGATGCTTTTGAACTGTGGTGTTGGAGAAGACTCTTGAGAGTCCCTTGGACTGCAAGGAGATCCAACCAGTAAATCCTAAAAGAAATCAGTCCTGAATATTCATTGAAAGGACTGATGCTGAAGCTGAAATTCCAATACTCTGGCCACCTGATGTGAAGAACTGACTCATTTGAAAAGACCCTGATGGTGGGAAGGATTGAAGGCAGGAGGAGAAGGAGACGACAGAGGATGAGATGGTTGGATAGCATCCCTGACTCTATGGACATGAGTTTGAGCAAGCTCTGGGAGTTGGTGATGGACAGGGAAGCCTGGTGTGTTGCAGTCCATGGGGTCACAAAAGTTGGACACGACTGAGTGACTGAACTGAACTGAACTGATTCTTCTTGGATTGAAGAACCTACAAATATATACAAGAACTCAAAATTAAACCGTTCGGGCCTAACATAGTAAAGGTCCTCCAGGATTCTGTTCTAGCATTGTGGTTAGTATAAATTTTGCCTGGTTAGTGTTCCTCAAACATCTGTAGTTGTTAAATATTTTGAGCATGTAGATTGAACATTTCTGTCTAAAATTCTGTCTAAATCATCTCTCAAAGTCATTATCCCATTTCTTGTTTTAGTCATCTCCTAGCACTTGGCCTATCCAAAACACTCCATATTTTGTTTTATTTATTTATTTTATTGTCTATCTTCTCCCTCAGCAAGGGGGAAGAAAGCAGTGAAGACAGCATTTTTGTCTTTCTGAGTGACTGCTTGTTTCGATTACTAAACAGTAGCTGCACACACACACAAAAAAAAAACCCAAATTTAGTGGCATAAAATAATAGTCATTCATTATGGGCAAAGATTTCACGGGTTAGGAATTCAAACAGGGTACACAGTAGGTGCATTAGTTTTCTACTGCTGTGTGACAAACTGCCAGAAATTTAGCAGCTTAAAATAACATATATCTATTCTATCAGTGGGTCAGGAGCCTGGGTATAGCTTAGCTGGGCCCTCTGCTCAGAGACTGGCAAGATTGCATCTAGAACTCAAGATGTTGGCTGGGTTGTGTTTCTTTCTGGAATGAGGGCCTTTCTCAGGTTCACATGGTTGTTGGCAGAATCCAGTCCCTTATGGCTGTAGGATTGTTGTTCACATTTTCTTGCTGGCTGTTAGCCAGGGACTGCTGTCAGCTTCCAAAGGCAGTCACTTTGCACATGGCCCTTTCACAACATGGCAGCTTTCTTCCTCTAGGCTGGCAAAAAGGGCACAATCCCTCTTTCAGTAGCTTTTACTTTATTATATATTGCTCACCCTGGATAATCTCACCTTTTCTTAACTCAAAATCATTTCATTTGGGACCTTAATTACATTTGCAAAATCTCTTCACTTAGCCATGTGACACAGTTAAGGGAGTGATATTCTATCATATTCACAGTCCTTCCCCTTTCCCCTCAACACACACTGAAGGGCATAAACAGGATATATACACAAGAGTGGGTGCAGGGGGAATCTTGGGGGCCATCTGAGAATTCTGCCTACTGTAGCAGAAGTGTCTTGTAACAGAACCATCATGATGTTGAGGGTTGAGGGAGATCTCTGCTGGGAAGACTCGAATGGCTATGGGGAGTGGTCTCCGCTGGGAATGGCTGAAGGCTGGAACCATTGTGGGCACCTGTACCCAACTCTCTGGCCTCTAGTCAGAAAGAACTCCCCCCCACCAAAAAAACTCTCAGCTGGGATTAAAGACCAGAGACATATGTGACTTTTCCTTGTGGACTGTACTCTTAGCTTAGGGGCTGGTTCTGAGAGGAAGCATCCCAAAAGGGATTGTCCAAAAGTATTTCAAGAAATCAGGTGGAAGTTGTTTTTTTAATTTTTTTTATTTTTATGACCTAGACATAGAAGTCACATAGCATCACTTCTGTGCCATAAAATTTTATAGATTCCAAAGACATAGACCCTCCCTCTTGATGAGAGGAATGGCAAAAAATCTGTAGCTATTATTTTTTTTTTTTAAAAACTACTACATTGTTTTATCTCTGGTAGGCCTGCAATAAATACTTGTTGAACTAAAGAAATATCTGTCTATTAAAACTAATTCAGTCTAGGATGGAATGAAATCAAGAAAAACTATTTGGCAGAGACATATCTTAAATGATGAGCAAGTTGAATAGCAAAAGTACAGGAAAAAATGTTGGGCAAAGGAAACAGCTTATGCAGAGGCATAGAAACGTGGAAAAAACTGGGTACTTTAGGGAAACTCAAGGTAGTTCAGTGTAGCTAGAGCATAGAGTGTGTATGGAAAAATGGAAGGTGATGAGTGTGGAGACGTAGTGGGTGTCCAGGTCATAGAGGGACTTGTGGGTTATGCTATACAGTTTTTCTGGAAGATTTGAGGACACATTGAGAAGTACCACACGTTCAGGGAGGCATTTTAGAAAGACTCTTATTGTGTGTGTAGTATAGGCATAGATTGGTGGTCTGGAGAGCAATAAAGGGCTGCTATAATAATTCAGGTGAGAGATGATGAGAATGAATTGTGGCCTTTGCATTGAGAATGGAGAAGAGAGGACAGTGTGCCACATCAGAGTCTCATTCAATAACTGTAGCATTCTTTACTTGTTTACTTATTTTTGCATTCATTGCAATCTGAATTCCTGTTCTTACTATTCATCACAGAGATTGATGCTCATCTGGAATGCATGAGTGTTGAAACTCATCGGCATAAGTCAGTCATGGTGTACAGTGCATCTGAGCCCTACTCCCTACACAATCTTTACAGCTCAGCTCTAAACCGGCTCCCTTGGTGATGAGTGTTGGTGATGAGATATAAATACATTGAGATGAAACCACGACAGTCACCTTGGCTTGGAATACAGCAAGGAGACAGAATCTGATTCCTGCTTTGCTTGTGTTCAAAGCAGCATGACATATTTGTACAGGAGTGTTCTCTCTGGAGTGTCAAGTACTTAATAAAGATCACCTCTGCACATTTTTTGCAAATAGAGCCAGTTGAATTCCCAGGTTTCTAGGCCTTTTGCAGAGTTTGAGGTGAATAAAATTCTTCTATTTTTTTTTTTCTCTTCACCAGAAAATTATCAAAGGGCTGATTCTTTTGATGAGGACAGATTCTTGACTCCTTCCTGCCCTGTGTGCTAAGTCACTTCAGTCATGTCTGACTCTTTGCGACCCTATGGACTGTAGCCCACCAGGCTCCTCTGTCCATGGGATTTCCCAGGCAAGAAACCCAGGAGTGGTTTGCCATGCCCTCCCCCAGGGGATCTTCTCAACCCAGGGATCGAACCCTCGTCTCTTAGTCTCCTGGATTGGCAGGTCAGTTCTTTACCACTAGTGCCACCTGGGGAGCCCTGACTCCTTCCTGCTGACCCTTATATTGCAGATTGGGAAGCTAAGCTGAGGGTGGGAAGAGGGCTTAACAGCTGGTCAGTGGGGACACCAGGGGGAAATTCAGATCACACAGGCATCTCATGTAACTAACGGACTTGTCATCTTTAGTACCCGAAACAAATATATTTTGTTTAGGAAAATCTCGACATGAAGAATCCCTTCAATTCCATTCAATGATGATTTATTTAACATGTAACAAGTGCTGTTCACGATCAGAGATTAATAACAACAAAATACCTGTCCTCACAAAGCTCACATTCTAGTAAGGGGAAATAATAAACAATAATGATAATAAAGAAATTATACCTAAAATTACATGTGTGCTAAAAGTAGCATTTAAAATCAATAGTGCATTAGAAGGTGAGATGTTTTATAGGAAAAGGGAAGCTGAATGAATCAGGCTGGCAGATCTGAGGGAATGGTTTGTAATCTTAAATAGGGTGATTATGGTATGCTTATTAAAAGATTTTTTTTTTTTTTAAAAAAAAAAGATGTTTTTCTCCTCAGCTCCACCCTGTTGTATTTGAATGCAGAAGCCACTTAAATTGCTCAATCTTTCTGAGCCCCAGTTTCCCATTCATTCACTCAATCAGACAGCGTATTATTGTATTAGTGATGTTGGTTCCCATTCATATTTTGGAAAATATCAATAAAAAACCAACACAATCGTTGCTCTGATCTAACCTAGTAGGAAGGAGGACTTTAAATAAATTTTCAGGAAGTAAAATGCTTTGAAAATGAAAGCTTGGCATGCTGTGAGAGCAAGCCATAATGGATGTATAACCTAGTGTAGGAGTCCGGGAAGACCTCTGAGAAACTTCATTTACGCTGAGGCCTGCAGAATAACTGGGAAAGCAGGGTGGGCTAGAACGGTAAAGGGTGTTCTGGGTGGAGGAAACAGCCTGTGTGATGAGAGTCTGGGGTCTTTGATGACTTGACTGGAGTTTAGTACAGCTGGAGCAAAGAGGATAAAGTAGGAGGTGCCTGGAGAGGTAAGTAGGGGTCAAATCACACAGGAGCTGTAGCCATGTAAATTATCTGCAAAACAGAGATGAAGAATGATGCACATCATCTGGCATTGAGTAGGTATGCAATAAATGATGGCTGTTAACCATGTAAATGATGACAACAGTAATAATGACATTCAGCAGTGCATAACCCTAAGCCAGTTGAAAGCTGGTATCTTTGTATCTTCTGGGTAAGGTAAGCTTCATGTTGGAGGCAGTAGGCTGACTTGGGAATGAAAACTGACTTAATTTAAGTGAAAATGAAGTTATCCATTGACTTCTGATCCCAATGCGCATGTTTCCTGATTTTCTTGGCAGGTGATAAAAGAGTTTGAAATTGGGAATAGGTAGATCTGGTTCTCAGGGTTAAGTCTGCCACTAACTGAGACTGTGACATTGAACAATTTTTTTTTTTTTAACCTCTCTGGATCTCAGTGATTTTACCTATAAAATGGAGAAAATAATATTGTTAACTCTCAAAGGGCTGATTGAAGATCAAATGGAATGATATTTGGGAAATTTTTATTGCAACTTCTGTAATGCTACAGTTTGGTTTGATCTACTCTTCATTATATTAATGGGGAAAAGATCCTAAGAAAAAGCCTCCTCTTTGTATTTTCCCAAGACCAGTTTCTTTCCATCACAACTGTGATGCATTTCAACATATTTCCCAGCCTGTGTGCTGATGCCTTGTTTGGTTATTAAGGGAATACTGTTCTGAGGCTCCAGTTCATTTATGGTGCTGCCCTAAAATTCAGTCTAAGCTGAAAACAAATACAAAGTTGGGAACTGGTGGTTAGATCATATGACATTCATTCACACTTCTCCATAAATAAAGGGGGTCTGTTTAGGTGGCAATAGACAAGTCTAATCTCCCCCATATTACTGTAATTATTAACTACTACTCCTAAAATCTATGGAGTTATCCTTATTGTTATTATTATGAAACTCAATCCCATTTCCATGTCATAAAGATAAACCAAATCTCATTTCAATTAGTTACAGCAGGAGGGAATGAACTTTAAACAGACATTTAATTTCTGAAAAAAAAATTAGGAAGTTCTTCATGGAAATGTTATGGCATTTTGAAACAGATTAATAGTTCAGTGTGAACACATCCACCCTGCAGCTAAATGATGGGTGTATGGTGATGAGGAGACAGGTTAAATGAGCAAAACCAGTTGATACCACTGGTTTGGTTCTAATCAAATAATGTTCACTTTATGACTCTTGAGTGCTTGCTTTTTTTTTTTTTTCATTCACTTTACAGATTGAGTTATTGGTCTTCCATTATAGATGTATTTTATTTATTAAGAGAAAGTAGTTGACTTTCAGGTGATGATAAAATTTAACAAAAATACTCCCACCCTAGATGCTATGGAGAGATTTATGTTCTCCCCCAAAAAGTCAGACTTCCGAGATGTTGACCTGGAGCTGGGGGCAGTGGGGAGGGAACCCGGGGCTGATTCAGAAAGCTTGTTCATGCTTTTCATTTTATCTTTTCTTTTTATTAACATTCATATCCGAGAGTGTGCCCACTTTTCAGCAGCTGAACATGACAAGGGGAAAAGGTTTCAGTGATGAATTCTGGTGTGTGTCTGTAAATTTCATGCTTGTGAAGTTGGATTAATAGCAAGGCAGACTGAAGTCCTTTTGTTCTTGCACAAACAGCTCCAAAGCAGAGAGCGACAGTGTGAGCGTCCCAGTCTAGCGAGGCCTCGAGGCATGACTGGGGGGACCTCATTGCCAGTCTCTGGCCCCTCTTCTGAGGGCTAATTATGGCATTTGTTCCACTGGGACCTGGATGGGAACCACGAAACGAATGTCAGCAAGACTTCAGTGTTTCTTTCAGCCTCCATGAAAGCTGGATTTGAAGGAAATCTTTTAAATCTGTTGCCATGCAATTACCACCCAAGGTCTTTATATACTTCTCAGTTCTTAGGGAAGGAGTCTATAAGCTAACCTGGCTTTTGTGTGGTTACAGAAGGATTGGTTTTGGGAATTTTGGAATATAGTTCCTCGAGGACACAGGAACTGTTGTTAGATGTATGATGGGATTAAACCCTCTCTTCCTGGAAAAGAGAGGCCACTTCACTGTGCTAACTGTTATACAAAGAACAAGGCTTTTGGGAGGATCTGTTGTAGACAATTGAAATAAGTTAATAAGACTGTTATTAACTGTTTACTTAACAGTGTTATAAACAGATAAAGCAGTTTATCTAACATCATTTTAAAAAGCATCTCAAAGTATTTCATCTAATTCAGTTTAGCACAGTTTATAGCCCTACTAATTAGCTTAGTGACTAGACATGGTTCTTCTTAAATGAGGGCTTGCCTTCACTGTTTGTAGAGAAATGATAAAAATAAGGGCAATGTAGCTTTTTTATAAAGCCTAATTAATTTTTCAACTTTAGGCATTAAAGATATCCTTTCTTTTATGAAGTGATGCTGGCAGTAGACGGTAGTTGTTTTTCCAAATGCTCTTTACAAAGCACAAAAGATGACAAACAGGTTTATTCTCACATTAAAAAAGTTGTTTTTTAAATTTTCAGGTCAACACAATACAGTATACTAACACATATATATGGAATTTAGAAAAATGGTAATGATAACCCTATATGCAAAACAGAAAAAGAGACACAGATGTACAGAACAGACTTTTGGACTTTGTGGGAGAAGGTGAGGGTGGGATGTTTCTAGAGAACAGCATCGAAACATGTATATTATCTAGGGTGAGACAGATCACCAGCCCAGATGGGATGCATGAGACAAGTGCTCGGGGCTGGTGCACTGGGAAGACCCAGAGGGATGGGATGGAGAGGGAGGTGGGAGGGGGGATCGGGATGGGGGAATACATGTAAATCCATGGCTGATTCATGTCAATGTATGGCAAAACCCACTACAATATTGTAAAGTAATTAGCCTCCAACTAATAAAAATAAATGGAAAAAATAAAAAATAAATAAAATAAAATAAAAAAATAAAATCAATTTTCAGGTCAACAAAATTCCCAAATCTGAAAACTACTGTCACAGCAAGGGCTTTAGAGTTAGAAATACTACACTTCATGACTTACCAGCTATTTGATCTTGAGCAAGATAATTACTTTTCTGAGCCTTGATTCTTCTCATTTGTAAAATGAAGACCAAAATATCTATCTCAGAGAGATATTGTAAGCTAGCAACATTCATAAAAGTAAAACATTGGAAATGATCCAATTTAATGAATGCAAATGTTCACCAACTGGTGACTGGATAAACAAACGATGATATACCTATGCAATGGAATACTATTCAGCAATAAACAGGAATGAACTACTGATCCATGCAATAACATGTGTAAATCCCTAAAACATGTTAAGTGAAAGAAGCTAAATACCCAAGACTACAAGCTGTATTATTCCACTTACACTGAACATCTAGAAAAGACAAATCTATAGAGACAGAAAGTAGATTCATAGTTCCCTAAGGCAGGGGGTGGGAACAGGGATTAACTGCAACTGCACATGATGTATCCTGTGAGTAACAGAAATATTCTAAAACGGGACCGTGGTGATGTCTGTACAACTGCATGTTTACAAACAATTATTGAGTTACATACCTGAAGTGGGTGAACCTCTTTGGTATGAAATTATACCTCAGTAAAGCTGTTTAAGGGCTTCCCAGGTGGGACAGTAGTAAAGAATCCACCTGCCAATGCAGGAGATGCAAGAGACATGGGTTTGATCCCTGCATCAGGAAGATCTCCTGGAGTAGGAAATGGCAACCTACTCCAGTATTCTTGCCTGGAAAATTTCATGGACAGAGGAGCCTGGTGGGCTACAGTTCATAGGATTGCAAAGAGTTAGACACAATTGAGTGTGCCTGCGCGCACACACACACACACAGCTGTTTAAAAAATATTTTTTTTCCATTTATTTTTATTAGTTGGAGGCTAATTACTTTACAATATTGTAGTGGTTTTTGTCATATATTGACATGAATTAGCCATGGATTTACATGTATTCCCCATCCCGATCCCCCCTCCCATAAAAAATAATTTTAAAAGAAAAAAATAAACTAACATCTGTGAAGCACCTAGCCTAGTGTTGGTATATGGTATGTATAATTAAAGTGGAGGTTGATCAGTTGTGTCTGACTCATGGACTGTAGCCTGCCAGGCTCCTCTGTCCATGGAATTTTCCAGTTAAGAATACTAGAGTGGGTTGCCATTACCTTCTCCAGGGGATCTTCCCAACCCAGGAATCAAACTCTGGTCCCCTGCGTTGCAGGCAGATTTCTTACCATCGGAGCCACCAGGGAAGCCCAATGATCAATAGAAGCAGAAAAAGGTTCTGACAAAGTTCAGTTCCCATTTATGATAAAAACTCTCCAGAAAGTGGTTATAAAGGGAACATACCTCTACATAATGAAGACCATAACCGACAAACCTATAGCTAACATTATACTCAAAAGTAAAAAGCTGAAAGCATTTCCTCTAAGGCCAGGAACAAGACAAGGGTGTCCACTCTTTCCACTTTTATTCAACATAGTTTTGGAAGTCCTCGCTATGACATTCAGAGTAGAAAAAGAAATAAAAGGAATCCAAATTGGAAAAGAGGTTACACTGTCACTGCTTGCAGATGACACGATCCTACACATAGAAAATCCTAAAGATGCTACCAGAAAACTATTAGAGCTCATCAGTGAATCTGGTAAAGTGGCAGGTTACAAAATTAGCACACGGAAATTTTAAATAAAAAAGCCCCGTGTATAATTAAGAGCATCACAATTATAGAACTATGTTGGCCAACTTTTCAGAGAACTCCTTCCTCCACTGTGACTTGTTGGACTTCTCACGAGTGAGACATTAGTTAAAATCATTATGATTTCAGTGTTATGTGTTACTATAGTTAATATACATCCCTGCCTGCAAGGAAATTGCAAGCTGGTTGGGGAGACAAGACCTATGCATTAAGTAATTAGATGCTTAAATAAGCCATTTTAAGATTAAATTCCAAGGTGAGTCACAAAAACAGTTGTTGGTCTGAGACTTCAGAAAAAAGTAAAATTTCTATGTCAGAAAAGGGGCCCTATGCCGGATTTTGAAGTGTGAAGAAATCGGATAGAAGAGAAGAGGCAGAGGGATGTTCCAGAAAGGAAAAGAAGGATAAACAGTCACAGAGAAATGTCAACCATGATCACTCAGAGAGCTGAAAAGAGTTTGGGCTTTGAAGGGAGACAGATTTGAGTTCAGACTCTGGCAGCACCTTTGCAAACTGTGTGACCTTGAGCAAGTAACAAGTTCTGAGACCTAATTGCATTAACTATAAAGAGGTGGAAATAATACCTATCTCTCAGGATTAATGTTAGTATTAAGTGAGATATCCTACATAAATCTCTTAGCACGATGCCAGGCTTACAGAAAGTATTTAATAAACATGAATTTCCTTTCTTTCTCTGCCCTCAAAAAGGTGATAATTTGGTTATGGAGAAGCACATACTAGGAATAATTTTTTAAAAAGACAATGTCAGATTAAAACCAAATTTAAGAAAAATTTTATTTTAATTTTCATTGGAGTATAGTTGGTTTGCAATGTTGTGTTAATTTCCGCTGTACAGCAAGGTGAATAATGTCCACTCATTTTTAGATTCTTTTGCCGTATAGGACATTACAGAGTATTGGGTAGAGTTCCTTGTACTGTACAGTAGGTCTTTATTAGTTATCTACTTTATATATATCGGTATGTTAAAACCAAATTATACAGTTAATCAGACATTTTTATTTATCTTAAGATCTAGTTTATCAATTAACGCAGCCTGTATTTCTCTTGGCAATACTCTTGGCAGTTTTTAAAAATCTATCTTAATATGGTACAATTTACATATAACAGAGTACATCCATTTAAAGTATGTAATTCAGTGAGTTTTGAAATACGTATACAAGGTGTAACCACCAGCATCAGGAAACAGAACATTTCCATAATTCTCAAAAGTTCCCTCATGCTTTCTATCCTTCTTTCATTCCTGGCCACAGGTAACGCTGTGTTTTCTGTGACTGCTGGTTAGTTTGCTCTTTCTAGAATCTGGTATAAATGGAATTATACAATATGTATTCCCTTGTGTTTGGCTTCTTTTGTTCACAATGTTTTTCAGATTTACCCATATTTTTGTATTTTAGTAGTCCATTCCATTTTATTGTTAAGTGGTATTCCATTGTATGGATATATTGCAATTTATTTATCCATGCTGGAAGAAATTTGAATTGTTTCCAGTTTTTAGCCGTTAAGAATAAAACTTCAGTACACACTTTGGTAAAAATATGTTTTCATTTTGGGGAAGGAAATACCAAGGAATAGAATTGCTGTGTCATAAAGTATATCTAACTTAATAAGAAACTGCCAAAATTTCCCATTGTGGTTGCTCCATTTTACATTCCCAACAGTAGTACATGAGAGTTCCAGTTTCCTATATCCTCACCAAAACTAAGTATTGTCAGTCATTTTAATTTTAGTGGATGTTTGGTGAGAAATCACAATATCTCACTGTGATTTCTAATTTATATTTTTCTGATAACTCATGATTTGGGGCTTATTGGCCATTTGCATACTTTCTCTTGTAAAATATCTGTTCAACTCTTTTGTCCATTTAAGAATTTGGGCACTGGTAGTTTTAATCATTTTTTAAATGTCTGTCTTACCTTGTTACTGTTGATCAGTGGCTCAGTTGTGTCTGACTCTTTGTGACCCCATGGACTGCAGCACTCCAGGCTTCCCTGTCCTTCACCAACTCCCGGAGCTTGCTCAAACTCATGTCCATTGAGTCGGTGATGCCATCCAACCATCTCATCCTCTGTTGTCCTCTTCTCCTCCTGCTTTCAATCTTTCCCAGCATCAGAGTCTTTTCTAATGAGCTGGCTCTTTGCATCAGGTGGCCAAAGTATTGGAGTTTCAGCTTCAGCATCAGTCCTTCCAATGAATATTCAGGACTGATTTCCTTCAGAATTGACTTGTTGGATCTCTTTGCTGTCCAAGGTACTCTCAGGAGTCTTCTCCAACACCACAACTCAAAAGCATCAATTCTTCAGCACTCAGTCTTCTTTACGGTCCAAGTCTCACATCCATACATGACTACTGGAAAAACCATAGCTTTGACTATACAGACATTTGTCGGCAAGGTAATGTCTGTTTTTTAATGTGCTATCTAGGTTTGTCATTGCGTTTCTTCCAAGGAGCAAGAATCTTTTAATTTCATGGCAGCAGTCACCATCTGCAGTGATTTTGGAGCCCCAGAAAATAAGTCTGTTCTGTTTCCATTGTTTCCCCAACTATTTGCCATGAAGTGATGGGACTTAGGCCATAATCTTCATTTTTTGAATGTTGAGTTTTAAGCCAGCTTTTCACTCTCCTCTTTCACCTTCATCAAGAGACTCTTTAATTCCTCTTTGTCTTCTGCCATAAGGGTGATATCATCTACATATCTGAGGTTATCGATATTTTTCTCGGAAATCTTGATTCCAGCTTGTGCTTTATCCAACCTGGCATTTCACATGATGTACTCTACATATAAGTTAAATAAGCAGGGTTACAACATACAGTCTTGACGTACTCCTTTCCCAATCTGGAACCAGTCCATTGTTCCATGTCCAGTTCTAACTGTTGCTTCTTGACCTGCATATAGGTTTTACAGGAGGCAGATACGGTGGTCTGGTATTTCCATCTCTTTAAGAATTTTCTACAGTTTGTTGTGATCCACACAGTCAAAGATTTTAACATAGTCAGTGAAGCAGAAGTAGATGTTTTTCTGGAATTCTCTTGCTTTTTCCATGATCCATTGATGTTTGACAATTTGATCTCTGGTTTCTCTGCCTTTTCTAAATCTAGTTTGAACATCTGAAAGTTCTCGGTTCACATGCTGTTGAAGCCTAGCTTGGAGAACTTTGAGCATTAATTTGCTAGCATGTGAAACAAGTGCAACTGTCTGGTATTTTGAACTATCTATGGCATTGCCTTTCTTTGGGATTGGAATGAAAACTGACCTTTTCCAGTCCTGGGGCCACTGCTGAGTTCTCCAAATTTACTGGCATATTGAGTGCAGCACTTTCACAGCATCATCTTTTAGGATTTGAAATAACTCAGCTGGAATTCCATTACCTCCACTAACTTTGTTCATAGTGATGCTTCCCAAGGCCCATTTGACTTCTCACTCCAGGATGTCTGGCTCTAGGTGAGTGATTACACCACTGTAGTTATCTGGGAAATCCAGAAGAAGGAAAGATAACAATTTACTTGGGAAAAAGCTTCATGGAGAAGTTGACATTAGAGATGAGCCTGGAAGCTGAAAGCGATTAGGATATTTGAGGATGGAAGGATAGGGAAAGGTACTACAGGTCGGCAGAGGGACTAGGAGGCATGAGGAAAAGCCCAGAGGTGGAAAGGCTGAGGTAATGGTTCATAGTCCAGCTTGAAATAAGACTGGTGAGTAGGCATATGACCCAGCAATCCCATTACTGGGCATATACCCAGAGAGAACCATAATTAAAATGGAACAAGCATCCCAATGTTCATTGCAGCACTATCTAAAGTAGCCAGGACATGGAAGTAACTTAAATGTCCACCAGCAGAAGAATGGCTAAAGAAGATGTGAAACATGTATATGATAGAGTATTACCCAGCTGTAAAAAGGGGCATTTGTAGGGACATGGGTAGACCTAGAGACTGTCATACAGAGTGAAGTCAAAAAGAGAAAAATAAATAATGTATATTAATGCACATATGTGAAACCTAGAAAAATGATATAGATGATCTTATTTGCAATTTGCAAAGTGGAAGTAGAGCCATAGACATAGAGAACAAATGTATGTGTACCAAGGGAGAAGGGGGAGGATTGGATGGAATTGGGAGATTGGAACTGGTATATATATATACACTATTGATAACTCTGTATGAAATAGATAACAGATTAGAACCTATAGTATAGCCCAGGGAACTTTACCCGATGTTTTGTGGTAAGCTAAATGGGAAGGAAATCCATAATAGAGGGGATATATGTGTATGAATAAGTGATTTACTTTGCTGTACAGTAGAAATTGATGCAACATTGTAACACAACTATATTCCAATAAAAAAAAAAAAAAAACAGACTAGAGAGTAGGGAGCAGCATTGTGGCAAGAAAGTTCAATACACTCATCTCTCACTTGGGGAGAGTTGCCCTGGAATGGAAAAAGACTTCTTAGAGAAAAACACTTGACAAAAATTCTTGCTCTTTCTAGTCAATTGTAAGTGGTAAGACTCTATTCAGGATATAACTAGACAGACTAGGTCCCATACTCTGAACTCCCATAACACTCTCATTTCAAGCTTCACTATGCTTGTTGATTTACCTGGCTTGCTGGGTTGTAAGTTGGATGAGGGCAGGAATCATGTTGGTTTCACTATTGTATTATTTCCAGGGCCTGTTTATTTAATGAGCAAATTAATGAAAAATGAAATTAATTTCTGAGATTTAGAATGTTTGCAATAGAATAAATTGTTGTGAATTTCTACAGCTATTATGATAATAGTAAACTAGCTAATTGACTGGAAAGTTTAACTAGAAGTAAAGATTCTGAGTTTTATTCCAGCATTGTCTGTTTTAGCAGGGATTTTTACTTTTTGTAATAATAAGAGCTATAATGGAAAAAGGCACTTACTCTACACCAGACATTGTATTAAAATGTTCTTTATACCAAATGAGAAATTTGATGTCAGAAGAAGTTGAATTATTTGCCCATGATTCACAGTATGTGGCAGAGTTGGGATTTGAATTCAACTCCGGTTGTGGATAAAGTTAGTGTTTTTAACCACTCTATTCTACTGAGACATTGGACTGGTGTTACATCATTGATTCTTTAGACAGAGTTCTTCAACTTGAGCCCATTCCTACAGAAGCTTCTGGGTGATGCTCTTGATTTGACCAAAAGTGTGAATTTGAGCACCCAGGTTCTACCTTCAACCTAGACTAGTGTCTGCTGACCAGAAATGTGAAGTACAGTGATTAGGGGCTTGCAGAATGTTGAAGCTATTTTGCAGTTTATTTTACTACCTTGCTTTTCTAGTACAAATTTGGAGATAGCCTGTTCATGTCACTTGAAAAGGATTCCCCTAGGTTTTGCCTTTCTTTGAAACTGCTGAAATTTGGGAAATATTCTAAGTTAATCGGAGAAGGCAATGGCAGCCCACTCCAGTCCTCTTGCCTGGAAAATCCCATGGATGGAGGAGCCTGGTGGGCTGCAGTCCATGGGGTCGCAAAGAGTTGGACACGACTGAGCGACTTCACTTTCTCTTTTCACTTTCATGCATTGGAGAAGGAAATAGCAACCCACTGCAGTGTTCTTGCCTGGAGAATCCCAGGGACGGGGGAGCCTGGTGGGCTGCTGTCTCTGGGGTCGCACAGAGTCGGACACGACTGAAGCGACTTAGCAGCAGCAGCAGCTAAGTCAGGTAGTGTCTGCTAGGATGCTAAGGGGAACTGGCTACAGAGGATGTCCAGCCTAGCCTCGCACCTCTTCGCTTGGTAAATTTTGTATCACCTGAAAAATCCTATGGAAAGTTCTGCTGTTAAAATAAAGAAGAGGGACTACTCTGCTGGTTCAGTGGTTAAGAATCTGCCTGCCAATGCAAGAGACATGGGTTTGATCCCTGGTCCAGGAGGATCTCACATGCCATGGAGTAACTAAGCCCATGTGCCACAGCTACTGAGCCCGTGTGTCCTGGAGCCAGGGCTCTGAAGCGAGAATGGCCACTGCAATGAGAGGCCGGCACGTTGCGCCTGGAGAGCTGCCTCCACTCACCACAGCTAGAGGAAGCCCAGGCACAGCAGCGAAGACCCAGTGCAGCCGTGAATAAATAAATAGATAAAATTCTTTTAAAGAAGAAAAAATTCAATGAAAATGTATGCGTTTTCTCTGTGTATTAATTGTAGGTAAATCTGATTTTAGAAACAGCATTAATACACTTGAAACCAATCTTTAGGCTAAAATTTAAACACTCAAGTGGTTTCCTATTATTTTCAGTTGACTCAAGGAGCTATTTTCTCATTTTTTCTACATATTTTTCAAACAAACTGTGTGTGCCTTCATATACATATATGCACCAGAATGCCTCTTTAAAACAAATAGTTTGGGTATGGTGAAAAACATATTCAAAGTAAGCCGTTGCTTTTGTCACATATCTTATGTGCCTTTGAGCACAGTTCCCGAAATTCATTTAGTGGGCATTCACTTAGAATTTTCTGAAGAACAATTTCTCTGTAAATTATTAACTTTTTATTGCCACATTTCCTAGATTCAATTAGATTAACATTTAGTGTCATTTCTCAAATAGGGATAATCATCCTGATTATGCTTTGGAGAAAGAACTTGCACACTATCTACCTTTTAGGCTTTTAATTTATCTTATTTATTTGGCAGGAATGTGTATATGTGCCGGGGCAGAGAGAAGCTGAAAGGGATGACACTTGATGGGAATGGATAAGTTGAGAATCATTCAGTACTGAGTTTATGGCATTTGGTTTCCTCTGCCGTGGGCATATCAGAAAGCCGACAAAATATGCAGGCTAAGGAGGACGGGTTCCCTAAGTGGCTTCTGAATACAACATTTATTTCTAGCCAGTAAAGTTTAGCAAACCATGTCCGGTGCTGTTGACAAGTAGCACAAACTGAATGACGACAGAATGCTTTTGATGTGCTGGAGAAGGTAGGGTTTGAAACTCCTTGCTTTACTGTCTCGCCACAGTATGTGGTAAAGTCCAAAGGAGCAGCGATGCCCATGCTGAACCCTCTTGCTATGGTAGCAGCTACTTCAAACATAGTTTCATGAATAGAAGCTCATTTGACCCTTGACCAGAACCAGGCTCTAAATTGGCAGACGGAGAATCGGAGTAATTTGTATCATTTCAATTAGTTACTCGCTGCATAACGGGGAGGTCATGACTTTCTGCCGTGATTACTGCCCATGGCAACCAAGCTTGAATGTACCATCAGTTTCCAAATACTTTCACTTAATAAATGTAACTTCATAAACAAGGCTCAATTGTTGGGGGTGCACAACAAAGTGAATTATCCACTCCACGACTGAACGAGCAGAAGATGACATAACTTTGTCGGCAAGATCCTTTCAATTTTTTTTTTTTTTTCTTAAGAAAGAAGCTGATAAATGGGGTTAATAACATTGGCTGAATGAGCAGTATTGATCTTTGGCTATGTAAAACAGCCAGGAAAGAAGTGAGTTTGTATAAGAGCACTGTTGTAGTTCTGAAAGCCGGCAGTTTTCTTTCACTGTTTGCTCTGTATAACCAAAATTCAAAAATCCTAAAATCAATGTTGCCATTGTTGGATCCAAACAGCACACCCTTCCACAGACAATGCAAAGAATTTCAAAATATAGATAGCTCTCTGATACATACAGATCTGATTGTAAGAAACATTGGGTTGTTTTCTTTCTTGAACAGAAAGGGCAGCTTGTTTCAGGGCGAAGACAATGGTGTGTCTAGATGCCTGTGAAACTTCATGAACCCAGTGCAATAATTCAAGCCTTTGATTCGAAAAATGTTTTGTATGTCTTCCTCCACATCTGCAAATACCTCCACTTTCCCTTGATGCCAGCCAAGAGTTGTTAGCAAGTCAATGTTTTCCACTTGAGGAAGAAAAAAAAGTTCAGCACGTACATAAGTTTTGCTATTTGGCTTTTGTTTTTTGAATTAAAATAAAGGTTTCCTTCTTTCATGTCACAATCTATTAGCCAGTGGGAAGCCTGGTATCACAGTTCTCTCCCATTCACCCCTGCATTTGTAGCAGATTTGACGGTGTGTGGAAACCAACACGGGCTCTGCTCTGTGACTGTGTCACCTACAATCAGCTTGTGCTGTGCCTCAGATTAATCATGACAGTAGGCAATATTTCCAACATTATTAGAAGAGAAACCTAATATTTTGGGACATCAGGGATCTCTGAGCTGTTGTCCATCAAACTGAGAACCTTCATTTCCTACTCCTTGGATGGGTAACCTTAAGTTTTAACCACTTAATGGACAAAACACTTCTTTAACCAAAAATAAAGTAAAAGAGGAAGATGTGGCCATTCTGGTATTTAAAGTTGTGTCTTGAGGTTATGCCCATAAGGTTTGATAGTCATGCCGTCCAACAGTGGACTCCCATTCTTTCTTGAAAGATATCCATCGTCGTTCCTAGGTTTTTCTGGATTTCCATCCTTAGGAAGCATTGCGATTAAATTATGCTACTGTTAAACTGTTATCTTATACATTTCCTATCATGTAAACAGAATGAAGATTTGCTGAGGATGTCACAAGAACAATTTCCAGGAAGGAGATTGAGTTTGTGTTTGAAGGATACTTATTAATATCCTTAATTATAATAAGGATACTTATTATAAAAAATGGATTAAAGGTATATATGCCAAATTATGTGATTCAATTTGACAGTACCATTTAGAAAGTGTATAGTTTTAAGGTCTGAATATACTTGCTTTGATGTACTTCTACCTTTTGTCTGGCTAATTTAGTTTACATGACTAGGACTGAAAACTGGGTACTCTGTTGATCCTTTCATACTCTGATTTTTCTTCTTTGTTGTTAAAAAACCAAGATTATCAGATGATAATGCAGATGCTATAGAGAAAATACCATTATTCATGGCTTCCCAATGGTCCGAAATCTTTCTATATTAAACTTTTGTTGAACATCTAATATAGTCTAAATACTAGGGATTTTAAAAAGCCTTTAGTCATATCAAGGCAGCACTATGCTTTGAGAATCTGGTTTCTGTTAGACATGATGTGTCATGATGACATAATGTGTCATCCATTCAGTTCATAGATACTGGAAATCAGAGCAACCAGGGGCTGTTGCCACACTTTTGGTTTCCTGTTTTAGACCTCTCCTTTCTAGCCCCTAGAAAAGAGTAAGTTTCCAATAAATATGTGTGGAATGAGTGATTCCTCAAACTAATTTATAGGCAGTATTATCAGTAAGAGACCTAAGTCTTGATACATTTCCTTTGCATTTAGCAAGTTTTGGTGTGTGAACAGCTTAACATTTTCTAGTTCAATTCTTAACTAAATTATACAATAACAAACACTATACAATTAACCGATCATGCTCTACCTTCTCATTCAGTCTCAGGAAAAGAACCTGATAAAGTTCAGGACGTTTCCTGGGACCTTTCTTTCCTTTTTGGGTTTTGGCTGCTCCCAGGTCTATCCATCATCATTTTAGCTTTGAAAGTTGGTTCATTTGTCTTGTTCCCTCGGTTCTGTCACCGCAAGCTTCGAAGGCTGAGTCCCAGCTTCTTGCATGTGGTCTTTCACTGGCCCGCTCCCTGCTGGTACCCACTCCATCATTCTCGCAGCTATTTGATCTTCTTTTTTTTCTCTATGTCAGACTCTGCTCAGCCACCTGATGGTTTTTGGTTCCAGGCTTGCCACGTATTCTCCATTCTCTTTCTGACTTGTCATTCTGTCACTAGGTTAAGCTTCAACCTCTTCTTTATTCTTTTAATTAAGAAATGGTTTATTGTGTTTTTTTCTGATTACATCGCCATACTTTGTTATGGAAATTTTTGAAAAATGAAGAAAAGCACAGTGAAAAACCAAAACATCTACAATCTCACCATCTAGAGAGCATCATTGTTGCCATTTTAGAATATGAGCTTCCAGATGCTTTTTTCCTGCTATTTTCCTTCCTTGTTTCCTTATTTATTTTCCTTCTCATGTGTTTTGGGGCTGTTTTGGATAGCTTAGAAAATTATTGGCTTCTTGAGCATTTTTTTCTTTTCATCTTCAAAAGCATCACTTTGAGCATTTTTCTTCAAAGATTATCTCCAAATGCTATAAAATTCTGTTTTCTTCTATTGCCTCCGTAATTTTCCTTCTCATTTCCTTCCCACAGTTTCAGGCCCACATAAAATAACTCATGGTTTAATATAATACATGTTCTCCATAAACTTTTCAGTTTGGCCTGCTTGGATGTACTCCGTTATGAAGTTTTAATCTTGTAATAAGATTGTAATCTTCTTTGCTTTTCCTACATATGACTGACACTTTTTTTTTAAACTGAGAAAAATATAGGGTATTTCAAGCTTTCATGCCTTACAAACTCTATTACTGGTGGTTTAGCTGCCAAAGAACATAGGGTGTAATACCCAGATTACCCTCCTAGACTTCCCAATTAGAAAAGAGACCTATATATGTTATCCAGAAGTTAGGCATAATTCTATAAGTTACGCACTAGTTTCAGTCTTTTTAAAACCTTAAAAGGCTTCTTGATCATTCATTCATTCACTCATTTACCCAGCAAAAATTTATGGTACATCTTTGTCCAATAGAAATATAATGTAAGCCAAAAATGTGAACCATATATGTAATTTATTTTTTTTCTAGTAGCCACATTAAAGAAGGAAAAGTAAACCAGTAAAATGAATTTCAATTATATATCTAACTGAAGCAAAGAGTTAACTCATTGGAAAAGACCCTGATCCTGGGAAAGATTGAGGGAAAAAGGAGAATAGGATGGCAGAGGAGGAAGTGGTTAGATAGCATCACTGACTCAAGGGACATGAATTTGAGCAAACTCCAGGAGATAGTGAAGGACAGGGAAGCCTGGCATGCTGCAGTCCATGGGGTTGCAAAGAATCAGACACCACTGAATGACTGAACAACAATTCTATTTAACTTAATAGACTCCAAGTGTTCTGTGTGCTTAGCTGTGTCCAACTCTTCGTGACCCCATGACTGTAGCCTGCCAGGTTCCTCTGTCCATGGGGGTCTCCAGGCAAGAATACTGGAGTGGGTTGCCATGCCCTCCTCCAGGGGATCTTCCCAATCCAGGGATCGAAACCAGGTCTCCTGCATTGCAGGTGGATTCTTTAAAGTCTGAGCCACCAGGAAAGCTCCAAAATATTCTTTATAGATAATCAATATAAAAATTATCAAAACTGTTTCTCGTGTCTTCAAAATCAGTGTTTATTTTCTACTCGCAGCACATCTTAATTTGAATCAGCCCCATTTCAAGTATTCAGTAACCACATGTGGCTGTGGCTACCTTATTGGACAGCACCATTTCAAAGACTCTTGCTGGAGAGTCTATGATGAGCAAGACAGAAACAGTCTTCACACACAGCCTGTACTCTGATAGGCAAAGCAGTCATATGTAAGTGAATATTAATATGATACCTACAACAAAAACAAGTGAAGAAGCGAAAATGTCAGGCTAGGGCAAGTACCAATCCAAATAGCTACACACCCAAACTATTTCTGGGACTGAGTTTGGGTCAGGGGAAAGAAATTCAAGTTCTCTATATTGTTCCCCCCATTAGCTTTGCAATGAGCTAATTGTGTGATCTTGTGTGTGTGTGTGTGTGTTCAGTGGCCCAGTCATGTCTGACTCTTTGTAATCTTGGGCCAGTCAATTAACCTCTTCCTTCTGGACTCAGATTTGAATAATCACCCACAGCTCCTTGACTCTAAAGAACCTACATTAAGAAACAAAATAGAAGAACCTACATCTAGGCAACTCTGCCCTATGTGTGTGCTCAGTTGCTAAGTTTTGTGTCCAGGTCTGTGCAACCCTATGGACTGTAACCCACCAGGATCCTCTGTCCATGGAATTTTCCAGGCAAGAATACTGGAGTGGGGTTGCCAATTCTTCCTCCAAAGGATCTTCTTGACCTAGGGATTGAACCTGCACTCCCTATGTCTCCTGCATTGGCAGGTGGATTCTTTATCACTGAACCACCTGGGAAGCCCAACTCTACCCTACTGCTTTCCATAATTATTAGTTTAGTGTCTCTGTTCCCTGCCATATTGTAGCTAATGTGAGGTTAGAAAATCTTTCCCATTTGTCTGTTTCTGTCTCTTCAGCACCATCCTTCCATATTTTTTGAATGAATAAATAACTGAAGGAGTGATGAAGACTGAAAGACTTCCCACTTAAAATCTCTTGTTAGGATTAAAATTCATGTGTTGGTTTATGTTCTCCCACACACTAAACTTTTCCCTGCCTCTGTTTCCCTGCCTCCTCCTCCCCTTTTCTGTCATTTCATAACTATTTGGGTAAGGCTTGCTTACTCTGTATCAGAAATTGTGAAAGACACTGGTAGGTAAATATAAAAAACTGAGCGTCCCTACCCTTCAAGGAGCTTGGAGCCTTTTTGATGTGTTGCTTCAATTGACAACAGCTAACATTTACAGAGTTCTTTCTTTGTGTCAGGTGTTTGGTTAAGCACTATATTGTGCTTTTATGTTTTAAAATCTTCAGTTTGGTATGTTGGGTACTATTTCATTCTCATTTTACAGGTGAGGAAATTCAAGCTCAAAGAAGTTAAATGGTTCAAAATCCCATTGCTAGTAAGTATTGGAGTGGGGATGCAAATCCTGGTCAGAGATTATGCTCTAAGCCAATGTACTAAAAATCCTCCAGAATCTTTAGAGCCTGGGATGACCTATTGCACATTATGCAAAATTAGATAAAGTGTCATCCTTAAAATGAATAACTGGTTAGATATTAATATTTTAAAAATAATAAAGGGAAGTGTGATCTGTCTCCTTACTAAATCCTCCAAAGAGCTATTTCTTAGCCCACTTACTTTATGCCTATTTCTAATGTGTATGTATGTATATATATTTCATATTTGTGTTTATGCATATAAAATCTAAAAGATATACAAATGGCAGTTCCGAGATCCTAAGTCACACACTTCTTTTAAGCTTGATAGATGATTGACCATTTCTCACTGATCAGTTTTATTCTTTTCCAAGGCACAGTTGCCCTTGAAACCTTAACTATTACCATGAAAATTCCACTAATTCAGTTATTTTGCCAATATCTTCCTGTCCTGAGGGTGTTTATCTTCCTTTCATTTCCTCAGCCAGCCCCCAGTGGCTTCCCTCCTTCCCCCATTCCAGTCTTTGTGTGTAAGCTTCCCTTAGGAATTTATGGAGCAGGATTGCAGCAACTTTCTACACCTATTTTCTTTGGGTAATGATTTTCCAACTCCTCTCATCTCTTGTCTTTTTCATCCTTCTACTCTAAATGTAAGTTTTATCTTTTCACAAATGTTTTGAGTTCCTCCCCTGAGATTCCTTGCTGCTCTTCCACTCAAAATGATGTTAATTATAATTTAATTCTGGATAACAATATTGCAATATGATTATTCTTCATAAATTTGAGCAATCCTTTCTCTCAAAAATACTAAATAGAAGTGTCAAATAATATGAAGTTCTAAATCATGCTATCTTTGACATAGTTTTTGAATAACTTATCTCAAACAATATTTGTAAAACTGTATTAACTTGTTTGTCCACTCTGATTTCCCCTCCTGACTTTCCCCTTTCTGTCGGGTGGTATTCTGCACTGGTCACAAACATGGACGTGGTGTCAGACACACGCAGGTCCAGATTCAGTGCCTGCCGGTTGCTCCTGGACCCTGTTGTATCTTGTGTTATATTCTCTGTGCTCTAATTGGCTCACCTATAAAATGAGGATGACAGTACTTGTACCGTATGGCTAAAAACTAATACTTACTCTAAGTACTTTTATGATAACATTTAATCTTCATACTGACCCTATGAAGAAGGAAGTCACATTGTACAAAGAAACTGAGGCACAGAGGGGTAAATACAATGATCATAAAGGTAGTGTTTATAAATTTGAATTTTTTCAATTTAACACTGTAGCACAAGCATTTTTCATGTTGACATAACTTTTAATTGCTTAGTAAATATATGTTTTAATGGTGACATACTAGTTAACTGTGTGGTTATTCCTTTATTTGCTTAGATATTGGCTTAGTAAATATTTGGATTGTTTTGGTTTCTTCTCTACTTTAAACAATATTGTGATGAACATATTTGGATATAAGGTTCTTCTGTAATTCCAATAATTTCTTTATCACAGATTCAAGGCAAATTAGAATCCAAGGGCAAAAACACTTTTTAAATCTTCTGCTGCCTGTTCTTACACTTGTTTTCCAAAAGTTTGTATAAATTTGTACTCCCATTATTGGACATGAAGGTCTTTTCTATTTCTGATCATTTCTTTGTCACACATTCAGGAAAAGGAACTAGAGTCCAAGAGCAGAAATACTTTTTAAGGCTTTTTCTGCCTATTGCTACACTTGTTTTCTAAAAGGTTTTGTACATTTACGCTCCCATTAGCATGAGCGTGTCTGTTTTACTGCCCTCTCCCTAGGTCAAAGTCATCGTCTAAAGAACAGAAAACAAAGGTTGCAAACCCTGTAATGCAGTGCCTTTCACTCTAGCTACCTCAAAGAAAGGGTAGTCTTTTCCGCACTGTCAGCCAGCTTGCATTGACCTAACCCTTCCCGCCAGCTTCATTTTGAGCTACCAGATAATGGTCAGCTGCACTTTAATCTCACCAGAGGAGCCTTGACATCAAGGATTATGCTTCTGTTATCATGTGGACAATTAGAGCCTTTGTTTGACAAAGTCCAGCTAAATTGGGTAGATTTGTAAAGGGTATGATTATAAGATGGGATGGTTGCAGGTATTTGAATTGCATCCTTAACCTGAGAGGTAATGAACATTTGCTGCTTTGGACAGCAAAGAATCTGTGGAAGAGTAGCTCTATGAGTTCTTTTCAGGAAAAAAAAAAAAAAACAACTCAACTTTATCAGGAAGATGATGTTAATTTATTATGTTCTCAATAGTGGGTTCTGTGCCCAGAATTTATTTTCTTACATATACTGACCTTGGACAAGCTATGAAATCTTGCCACCACTCTATTTTCTCATCTTTAAAATGGGGATAATATTACCTATCACTCAGGGCTTTTTAAAAATAGAAATAAGATGTGTGAATTCTTACTGTGAGTGCTCAAGTCATGGTTCATTGCCTGATTGAATTTTTGTTGCTTTTATATAAGAATCATTAAGATTAAATTTTTTTTTCTGAATCCATATTTGTTCAGACTAGATGTTAGTTGATCTTTGGCTTTAAAATCGGAGGGGCTGTTAATTAGACTATAGATTAAATATCCAGACTTTTAATATCCTGGGGGCCACTGCTCATACCTTCAAAGAGATAGCACAAATTAACTCAGGAATGCTTCTCTCAGAATTGTGCTTGCAGTACTTTAATAAAACAATACTCATAATATAAACACCTGTTAGAAAATGAAAACCCCACAGCTTAAGAAAGAAAATCTGTGAGTTCTAGTTCTGAAGCATGTCTGGGGCATATCATCCGACTTTGACTTCTTGGTACTTTATGTAAAGCACGTACATACTTTCAAGAAAAACTAGTGAACTATGTACAAGACACCCCTAACTTTTTCTTTCTGTATGGGTGAGTTTGTTTTACCCTCTACCTTTTTAGCCAGAAAGGAGGATAGATATTTCAGAATGCAAGAGAATGGCCATGATAATAAGAAAAGACAGTTAAAAAAGACTGGAAAGAAATACATCAAGATGCAGCAAAAGCTTACATTTATTGAGAGCCTTTAAGATGCCAAGCCTTGTGTTTAAGCACTTTTCATAATTTATCTTTACAATAACCGGTGGAGCAAGTACTACTGTTATTCCCATTCTACAGAGGAGAAAACTGAGCCTTGGACTGTTGAAGTGACTTGTGCAAAGCAAGTGTGTATGCGATCTGGAATTTAAGGTCATGTCTTACAGATTTGATTTCTTGGGTCTACCTTAGATGTATGAGTATGGAATTTTTAACATCTAGAAGGTAGCATGAAAAATGTGACTAAAGTAAGAAATGTCATAGAAATCAAAAGCAGGAAAAAACACCTTGTAGATTATCCAGACTAACCAGACTTTCTCTATATTGTTGTGGGAACTGAGGGGCAGGGATGCAACTTTTCAGAGATCACACAACCTATTCTGTGGCCAAGTGAAGATACAAATTGCTAGCATTTGTATTAAACTTTCAAAAATCTTATATTATTAATATAAAAAATTTCAGCCACACACAAAAGTAAAGAGCCTTCTATCATTCAGTTTTACAATTACCCATATTTTACCATTTTTGATGACCATTTTTTTTCTTTTGATAGCTCTCTTTAGCTTTTCTCTTTTCTCGGTTACAGCTTTAAGTTTAAAGTTGTAGTCAGTAATTTGAGAATTATGTACAATAGTATGTGCATGTAAGCACAGATACAGAAAGAATTGATCCTGTTAAATCTGCCTTATTTAGCTTTTTACTTTAGATTGACTCTTTCTTTTTTTTTCCTTTTTTTAAATTTTGTATTGACATATAGACGATTAACAATGTTGTGGTAGTCTCAGGTGAACAGCAAAGGGACTCAGCTATATGTAAACATGTATCTATTTTCCCCCAAACTCTCCTCCCATCCAAGTTGCCACATGACATCTGTGTTCCCTCCTCAGTGAGAAGGGAAATTTAAAAGTGACTAGAAATAATTATGAATTCTTTCTATTTCGTTTCGGCTTTAAAGAAAGTGCCAGGATGAGAACATTTATGTTGCTCCCGACTAATATTCCATTGTGGTGCTTAGTTGCTCACTTGTATCCAACTCTGCGACCCCGTGGACTGTAGCCTGCCAGGCTCCTCTGTCCATGGAATTTTCCAGGCAAGAATACTGGAGTGGTTTGCCATTGCCTTCTCCAGGGGATCTTCCTGACCCAGGGATCAAACCTGTGTCTCCTGCATTTCAGGAGGACTCTTTACCTGGTAAACCATCAGGATTTCCCAACATTCCATATCCAAGATAATTCCCCCTCCAGAGCCAACTGAGGCAGAGGAAAGAGGTACTTGGAGTAGGAATTATAATTAGTTTTGTGAGATTAGCTCATCAGAGTCACATTTGATGTTAAATAACTGGCTTTTTAGTAAAATTCTCATTGGACTTGTTTCCCTGTTTGATATGCTACACCCCTCCCCCGCTCCCTCCAAAGGAGGCACATTTTAACAAATTTTTTCAAGCTAGGACTTTTAAAAGATCAAAGAAAAGATACCAGAATCCGTCCATTAGCTTTTGATGAACAATGGTTCCCAAACATCTTTCTGCTTAAAATCCTATTATTTTTGTTAATAGTAACATTTTTGTTATTTCACATTCACTAAGCACCAACAATTAGCTAGGCATCGGTTAAGAACAGAGAAAATCTGTTTCCGCACTTAGGTGCTCACAGCCCAGTTCTCATGCCCCTCTGCCCTCTCTGTGTCATTTCTGTGCCCAGTATTTGTCTTTGAAGTTCAGTTGCGCCTGATCCACAGAAGAGAACTTGAGGGAAATGAATACAGCTGAGTATGGACTGCCGGATACCAGAGGGTGAGCTGTGTCTTTAGGAGCATCTTTAAGGGGTCACTTCGTTCTCCCAGAGTTGAGGGGGTAGCATCACTGTCAGGAGGGCAGAAGGGGTAGTTAGAGAAAAAGAAAAAAAAGGAGAGAGAGAAGAGGAGAGGAAGCTGGAGTAGTTCTTTTTAAAAATCAGTAAAGCTCTAGACCTAGAAATTTATCTCTGAAGAGTCAGATAGGAGGAGGAAAAGGGTCCATGCTTAAAATGCCAAAACGAAGCCCAGCAGATTGATTCTGTGCAGCCAGCATCAATCATGCAGATAGATTTTGCCACAAAATGGTCCAATGTTCCTTTTTTCTTCCTTTCTCTGACTTAGGCGTCCAGATGGTGCATGAACAGTGAAGAATGGGTGGATATTTTAAGACATCTTAACTAAGGTAGGGATGGCAACGCTAAGTATGAATTTCCCAGTTCTCCTTTCTCTATACAAGAAATAAAATTCCTGTACTGAACTGCCAAGAAGTATCTGTTTCAATGGAACTTTGTGTTGTGCTATTAAATCAAAGCTTGAGTATCCCTTTGAGAAAAGGAGGCTTTGAAACTAATTACTTTCCCTTGATAGGGTCTATTTTTATAGGAGTACATTTAAGTGATTTTAATGTATTAAT
Organism: Odocoileus virginianus; assembly: GCF_023699985.2. Lineage (NCBI taxonomy): Eukaryota > Metazoa > Chordata > Mammalia > Artiodactyla > Cervidae > Odocoileus > Odocoileus virginianus. The sequence continues at coordinate 63,757,505 of NC_069678.1, forward strand.
AATCTACTAAGTGATTTGGACTTGTTTTAATGTTTCACAATTAAATTTTTTTAAACTTACTATGGTTATAAAAGTAATATGTGACCATTGAGGAAAAATTGGGAAATAGATGAAAGCACAAAGAAGAAACTAATCACCTATATGTCTACTTTCCCAAAATAACCATTGATAGTATCTTGATATATTTTTTCAGTCTTTTTTTTAAATAAATAAACAATCATGCTTGCATAATTTAGCTATTTATTTTCTTGTCATTGGAGCTTTAATATATCAAATATAAAAGAAATAATACATAATTTAGATCAGGTAAAAAATTGAAATGTAGGCTAGAATTTATAGAATTGATTTTGTAATTTTAAAAGCATCAATGGTCAAATTGTAAGCTCTCTTGTCCTAAGACATGTTATAATTCCCTTTAATCAATAAGAATGGCTAAAACATGTGATCTAAAATTGTAGCATTTGCTTACAAACAGAAAAAAGAAGAAACAAAGAGAAACTATACGGACTTGCAGGCCATAAGAAAGCCTTGTGTTACTTAGCATTTAAAATTGTCAAAGATAGAAATTAAAAGTACAAAAGTTGAGGCATTGGTGACCACAGCAAGGCCTCCAGACATGAGTCAGCCACAAAAAATGCTCAAACTCACTTAAAAAGCTCTTTGTCATGGTCCAAAAAAACAACATTTTTAGTGTTTTCCTTTGACTTCACATCCCGCTATTGCAAGTACATGGCTAATTATTATCTGAATGATATCTATTATTCCTGTGTTCCAACCGGATATGATCCAAATATGGCCACAAACACATTATAGTGTGCAGCAAAATCAAAAGAATAATTCTGTTCTTAAGGGTTAATGGTATTTTCACTCCTCCTCAGTTTGAAACATGGACAATTGCTCTACTGTTGTCTATTCTAGGCAGCTGTGCAGAATGGTAAAGGTTTGGAGATCTTTGTAGGCAGGAGAAAAATTAAGCCTTTGTACACTTTTTGTTCAATATATTCTACCCAACACCCATATGTAAGAGTTGGACTTGGGAGTTGCAACAGGCTAAGGAAAGTTTGCACAGATAGACAGAGTTATTCAAAATTCTGTGCCTACTAAGCTCTGAATCACAAAGTGCACTTGCAAATCTTTTCGAAATTATATATAAAAAATCCTTTCTCTAATTCTGCCCACTGTATTCTGTGGGTTTCACATATTATTTTTGAATGATGAACACATGAAACAGAATTAGTTGAAAGTTAGCAATTACCTCACCTTTTTCAGTTCTCAAACTATTACTGTTCTTAAGCCTCTGAAAAATGGAGTGGTCTTATGAAAGAACATATCCATATGTAGAAGGAAAAGCAAAAATATCAGTATAGCTTTAGATATCTAAAAAATGAATTTCAAATAATTGATAACTGTAGCCACAATTGAAAAGATATGGTTAAAATCATTTGTGCCTCCATTTGGTTTCTCAGGATGTACTATCATCTTTCTTTATGTCTCCTATGCTTGGCATGAATGCAAACTATTCCTAACACATATATAACTGGGAAGAGTAAGCCAAGGTGACAGGGAGGTGGAATACGGGATAAGAAATATCATTGGGTCTAGGATTTTATTCCATTTGTCACTTTGGAAATCATTTCTAAGAAAGATTTAAAAATCTGAATGCCCTTTCTTATCTCACTCTTGTAATTGTCGGGAAAGGAATAATAATAATAGCTACCTCTTACTGAGCACATAACATGCGTCAGGCACTACCTTTTTAGTATCTCATTTAATCATCACAGCAGCTTCACAATTAAGTAAAATGCTTACCGTGGCTGAAAGGGCCTGATACAATTTTGGCCCCAGTGACCCCTCTGCTCTCTTTCCCCACTTCTCTCCTCTTATATAAACCATCCCAGTCATGCTGGCCTCCTTATTCCTCACATATAACATATGCACTCCCACTTCAGGGACTTCATACTTATTGCTCCCTCAATCTAGAATGTTCTTCCCCCAAATATCCAAATGGTTTGCTCCCTTACTTAATTTGGATCCCTGCTCCAACTTCACCTCATCAGTAAAGCCTTCCCTGGTAATCACAAAAGAACTAGCAGACCTTACCACTCTGTCTCCTTACTTGGCTCTATTCTTTTTAATAGTGTTTGTCACCACTAACCTTATATATTTGTTATTGTCTTTCATTGCTTGTTAGAGTGTAAGCACCTTGAGAATTTACACAATTATTTGAGAACTAGCCTTTGTCTATTCTTTTTCCTCCACTGATTTATTGCTATGCTCAGAACTGTGCCTGACACATAGTAGACATTGATTATATTCATTGAATGAAGGAATGAATGAAGAAACTGAACCTCAGACTGGTTAAGTAACTCTCCCAAGAATACATAACACAGGGCAGAACCAAGATTAGAACTTGCGTCCTTCTGGGGGCAGGTGGCAGACAGGATGTGATATTGGAATTGAGCTTCAAAAAATAAGTAGAACTTGTATCTAGAGTTTTCTGCTGCTGTTGAAATGATGTTGCTCACTTGTAGCTTTCATATTACCATTCCTTTTTAACATTTTTATTCCACTTAGGAATAAGTCTTATTATAGGAATGATGAATCACATGATACCAAAAAGATAATTAACCAACTTGCTTACATCATAATCTTTTTCCTGTCTATCCATTCAGTGGGCAATGGCTCCTGGCATTTAAACCTATGACTCAGATATGAAACTTGGCATGAGAGGGGGACTTGGGGTGCTCTCACTGTTCATAGGCATGGTTCACAGCTACATGTTCAGATCAGCTTCTTATTCTATGTGAAGCACTTAGCCCTATAGCTGGCCGTTGGTCACAACATATGATTATCATTATTATTAGCATCATAATTCCTTGAACCATCTTCATCCATCAGTTCTGCTGTCTCTGGTGCTTTGGACAAACCCTGTGCTTTCCCAGCCCTTGGCACCTGTTACCTGTGGACAGTTGCAAGCACCTGGTTTGCTCTGACCACTAACTGGGACACAGAGGAATCCTGAACTCCTATTTATAGCATCCACTGATATTTTATCAGCCTTTTGGCAGATTGCATCTGTGTGAGGTCTTCAAGAAAACTTATGGCTTATTTCGCTAAACACTTTTGTTTAATCCAGAGAAATATACATCCCATTTTTCTCTACTGGCAGGTTTGATGATGTGTCCTTGAATGAGTTGCTTCAGCTCTCTAAACCACAGGTTTCCCTATATATAACATGAGAATAATAATGTTTTTATTATTGTAGTAACAAAAGGAGTTAGAGATGGCATACTGTATATTCTTCAAAATTACATTGAAATACATTGTCATGCATGTTGAAATTATTATCATTTTGTGGTGATGAAGAGACTGGTGATGAAGATGCTGCTGCTGTCTTAAGTAATATTGGGAAACCACACTCCTAATATCCTTCCTCTGTCCTTTGAATTATATTCTAATTAACACCTTTCTATTTCTTCCTCTTCTCCCTTATTCCAGTAGAAGCTGCACAGGAAGTGTCTGCTGGCAATTCTTGGAGCCAGGAATGTAATCCTCAGACTCAGGAAAGCATGCCCCCCCCGCCCCCATCTGTGATCATACAGGTCATGCTCTGAGCTGTGGGTATTTTGTTTTTCTGCTTCAAACAGCTCTGTAAACAACTCCAAAATCTTTGATCTTTCTCTTTTAGCACCACCTTAGACCATCTGTTGTTAGGCCTTAAGCCCATTATCACTTTCTGTCCATTTGCCTCTAAAATGCTCTAAGGGGTCTATGGTGTACAGTGAGGCCCTAGAAGACAGGAACGATGCTTCATCCATCCCCAGCACAAAGCCCAGTGCCTGGAGGGAGAAAACGCTTGCAGTGGGTGTTTGTGTTCTTGCTGAAATTTTCTCTCCTCTTCCATCATCCTGCTCTACCTATGCCTATTTGTATCACCTGAGTTTTGTACAGACATACCACCTCAGCTTGATTTTTTTCCCTCCTGTGTTTATTTCACTAGGTTTACATTTTCTTTTTTAAAATCTGTGCACTTAAATACTTTAGCTGCTGGAAATATCTACATGGTCATTAGAGATTTTAGGAACTTTTTCAACAGTATATTTTACTCTGTCGCTTCCCTCTCTGGAATTTTAAAGAGAGAACAGAGCTTATCTCCCTTTGAGCACTGCTTTTTATCAGATATTAAATTTCTTCCTTTTTTTAAAAAATAGAGATTTGCACCTCCTTCATATATTTCTGGCAAATTTCCCGGACTTTGGGAAATTAATTTTGGCCATTACCCTAGAAAGAAAGGGAACTCTCTTTCACTTTATATTCATAATCTCTGTTTTTTCTTGTATCTAAATCCTATTAATTCTACTAGCCCACTTCCATTTTTGTTTTAATAATAATAACTAACATTTATGTAATGCTTTATAGTGTAAAAAGTATTTTCACATCCACTCTTTCATTTGAGCCTAACAATTCTATATGAATGGCAGAGATGGTACATTTTTATTCCTGTTTCACAGATGAGAAGAAACAACCACACCCCGCAGAGTTAAAGTAATTTTTCTTGGGTCCATTAGTTTACATCAATTAGAACTTGAACCCAGCTTTCTCAGTCCAAATCCTGTTTGTTTCCTACTGTTCCATACCAAGTATCTCTAGAAAGGCCCTAAACATCTAGGTTCAAATGTCAGCTCTGTTATTTTTGAATTTTGTTTTCTCTTTTTTAGATTGTTGTTGAAATCCATCCAAAGCCATTTCTTAGCCATGATATTGGTTTTTTGTCTTGAACCTACATCTCCACTCTTTCCTTGGCTCAGTACTCAACTAAGAAAGTCCATCCTCCAATAAAGTGTCTCTGACTCTTCAGATTGGATTAGGTGGCTCTGCTTAGAGTAGCCAGGGCACCCAGTTCATCTCTTACGTCCCCATATGTCTATGGGGTAGTTGTCCTTTCCCTTATCTGCATCTGTAACTACTGGATGATGAACTGTGTTAGAGCAGGAACCAGCCCATCATCGCCACCTTTGTGATCCCAGAATCTAGCACATTGCCAGGCACAGAGTAGGTATTAGCAAATATTTATGGAATGAATAAATGATTAGTGATAAGAGGAGTGGAAAGATTCTTTTGGTAGCTAATATGAAGAAATCCCAAGGAGGTCTCCTTTTGTTTCATGTGTTTGGGATGGGGGTGCTTTGCGCAGGGTGTGAGCATGGAACAGGGCACGTGATTATGTGAAGGGACAAAGTCATCACAATGCCATTTCTCTTAAGTACAAAAAATAGCCCTGTGACATTTCTTATAAAGGAGAAAGAGTATATTCAGCAGTGAACTATTTCTTTCTTTTTTCTTTAATCTTTGATGATTGTTCTTCAGAGTCTGTGGCTATAGGTCATGTCCTTATGATTTTTCTTATAAAAAGCCAAGTGTTAAAAAAAAAAAACAAGCAAATGTACTAGTTTTTATAAAGGAAGGACAGTGGTTTATGAAATTATACATCTTTCTGAAACAATTTTAGGAATACTGATGTACCAGATTACTAGAAAACAGTGAATAATTTTGCATTCTTGAAGCCAATATTGATTGACTTAAATCTGGCCAGTGATGTGTAATCTGAGTTGATGGAGAACAGAAAGTGTTAATACCACATTTGGGTGTTTCAAGTCATCTAGCTGGCCCAAGATCTCAATGTCTTTAATGCTGTGTTTGTGTGTTTATAATTAAGGTTGCATTTGGATTTTTTATAACAAATCCTATTTCTAGAGGTGTATAACTCCATTAAAAATCCCTTTGGGCACTCATGGTCTTTGCCTGTGGAAACAAACAAACTTCAGTCCAACCACTGGACGAACTGAGAATGGAAAAGGAAAACAATTGCTTCTAGTTTTTACTACTTTTTTTTTTTTTTTTTGGCATCTTAAACAAAAAAGTAGCCAAAGGATTTGAAAAGCCTGAATATAAAATAGTGCTATTAAGTTTTGTGTGTGGAATTACTGATTTCTTGATATCTCTTGGAAACTCTTCTCTCTGTTAAAGCCAAGTTCAAGGGTCTGCTCCCAGTTTTGTCTTCACCTACCTTCATTTCCTTTTGTCATTTGAATGCACTTGCAGTTCAGGAATGGAAATTTCTTGGACAACAGCCTCAAGTGACATCAAAAATGAAAAAGGGAGCCAAGTTCTCTTCTCTGTGAGAAGAAGGGACACATGACTTCTCATGTGAGGATAAATTTCAGATCCACTATGATAAGGCTGAAGAATATTCATTCAACTTTACAAATGATTCCCTCTGTCCTTCCAGAACTGTTTCCTTTCCTGCAATGCAGGAGAGTTGAGTTTGATCCCTGGGTCAGGAAGATCCCCTGGAGAAGGAAATAGCAACTCACTCTAGTATTCTTGCCTGGGAAATTCCATGGACAGAGGAGCCTGGCAGACTACAGCCCATGGGGTCACAACAGTTGGACATGATTTAGTAACTGAACCACCATGACCACCAGGACAAGGGTTAACTTTCCCTATGCCTGACATCTTCTCTTATTTGTTTAATTTTTAAGGAGTTTGAATCTCTGCATGAAAATGTTGATGGGTAAAATTGCAGTGCCTGGCCTGTAGTAGGGTCTCAAGAGTATTTTGTTGACTTGAATGTTGAAACAGTAATTCTAAAAATCTTGCACAGTAGCTTAAGCATGTGTGTGTGCGCTTAGTCATTCAGTCATGTCCAGCTCTTTGTGACCTCTATGGACTGTAGCCCACCAGACTCCTCTGTGCATGTGATTCTCTAGGCAAAAACACTAGAGTGGGCAGCCATTCCCTTCTCCAGGGGATTTGCCTGACCCAGGGATCGAAACTGGGTCTCCTGCATTATAGGCAGATTCTTTACCGTCTGAGCCACCAGGGAAGCCCCAGCTTAAGCATATTAATGGTCAATAAAAATATCACATATTTTATCATGCTTTCCAGTTATAAAAATGTTTTTACAACCATCACCTGATTGTATACAATAACCCTATGAAGTAGGCAGAACAGATTTTATTATCTTTATTTCTCAGATGAGGAAACAGGGGCTTGAAGGGTCAAATGGCTGACTTATTGATATATGAGATTCATCCTATGTAACAACATCTTTGGCACACAAGACTCACTTTTTTTATGCCAAAGCAAAATACCCAGCATGTTTTGAGTAATACCTTTTATCAGATAAACTGTGCAATATTGACAGAAAGACTCCTCTGTCTACGGAAATCCTTTCCTCATAGTCAATCCCTTACTGACCTAGAGGGGAGTTTTCTATATCCCCAAAGCTTATCTGTCAATATTCCACCATTAGTCCAATAAAAGGTATTACTTGAAACTTGTCTCTATATTTTTTCTGACCAATAAAGGCAAGTAATTAAAAATATTGAGTCAGGATTCAAGACATATTGGGCATTGTGATGCTCTATTAGCTACATTCTTGTGATGTACATTCCTGTGTTGTGATATATAGTTATGCTCTACTAGCTACATTCTTGGAAAAATAATTTATTGCCTAACAATTAAAATAAAGTTTGTTTATTTATTTTGTTGTGTTAAAGTTGGTAATTTGGACTTTTCCAAAACCAATCCAGATTTTCAGGGCCAGGTACCCTCCAGCATGCCCCATACCTGGCCCCTTTCCAGCTGGAGGGAGCACGGATGAGGCACTGAGCAGCAGGTGATTATGAAACAAACCGAAAGGTAAACAGGTCGAATCATTAAGCTGGCAGGACAGGGTGGCTCCTTTGAAGAGGGAAAAGCAGAAACGTGGCAGGGTCTTTAGCTCTGTTTTGACTTAGTCAAAAGTGGGGTGATTTAGTTCTGTTTACCTACTTTACAAAGTAGAGTTATTGTTATTCAGAACCCAGAGGTATGTATAAGGCCTCCCTAGAGAAATGGGGTCTCACATGGGATACCCATTAGTGCTCTTTAGAAACCTTGTAGCCACTGACCATTTCCACTCTCCATCCACACTCAGAGCACTCCTCTGTGCTACAGGTGTAATGAATGATTAATTGTTACACTAAAATATAAGCTCCATGGGGTTAAGATATTTTTAATCTGATTTTTCATTGCTGAATCCTAAGCACACAGAACAGTTCCAGGCACACCCTAGGCACTCCATATGTATTTGCTAAATAAATGAATGCATGAATAACAAGACAGATCTGAAAAATTGAGGAGAGGAAGGAAATTCAGGCAGATACACAATTAACAAATTCTGGGAAGGGGAAATGAATGTTTGAGGGACAGTAAGGAATGTAGTCTAGCTAGCAGAGACTTTTATCAGGAACTATTGCTTATTATTAATGCAAAGTAATAGAGGAAAACAATAGAATGGGAAAGACTAGAGGTCTCTTCAAGAAAATTAGAGCTACCAAGGGAACATTTCATGCAGAGATGGGCACAATAAAGGACAGAAATGGTATGGACCTAAGAGAAGCATAAGATATTAAGAAGAGGAGGCAAGAATACACAAAAAAGCTATACAAAAAAGATCTTCACAACCCAGATAATCACGATGGTGTGATCACTCACCTAGAGCCAGACATCCTAGAATGAGAAGTCAACTGGGCCTTAAGAAGCATCACTACAAACAAAGCTAGTGGAGGTGATGGAATTCCAGTTGAGCTATTTCAAATCCTAAAAGATGATGCTGTGAAAGTGCTGCACAAAATATGCCAGCAAATTTGGAAAACTCAGCAGTGGCCACAGGACTGGAAAACATCAATTTTCTTTTTTTTTTTTTTCATTTATTTTTATTAGTTGGAGGCTAATTACTTTACAATATTGTAGTGGTTTTTGCCATACATTGACATGAATCAGCCATGGATTTACATGTGTTCCCCATCCCGATCCCCCCTCCCCCCCCCTCTCGACCTGATCCCTTTGGCTCTTCCCAGTGCACCAGATCCGAGCACTTGTCCCATGCATCTATTTCAATCTCAAAGAAAGGCAATGCCAAAGAATGTTCAAACTACTGCACAAAAGCACTCATCTCACACACTAGCAAAGTAATGCTTAAAATTCTCCAAGCCAGGCTTCAACAGTACATGAACCATGAACTTCCAGATGTTCAAGCTGGATATAGAAAATGCAGAGGAACCAAAGATCAAATTGCCAACATCCATTGTATCATCAAAAAAGCAAGAGAGTTCCAGAAGAACATCTACTTCTGCTTTATTGACTATGCCAAAGCCTTTGACTGTGTGGATCATAACAAACTGTGGAAAATTCTTCAAGAAATGGGAATACCAGACCACTGTACCTGCCTCCTGAGAAATCTATATGCGGGTCAAGAGGCAGCAGTTAGAACCAGATATGGAATAACAGACTGGTTCCAAATAGGAAAAGGAGTATGTCAAGGCTGTACATTGTCACCCAGCTTATTTAACTTATATGCAGAGTATATCATGGAAAATGCCAGGCTGGATGAAGCACAAGCTGAAATCAAGAATGCCAGGAGAAGTATCAATAACCTCAGATATGCAGATGACACCACCCTTATGGCAGAAAGCAAAGAAGAACTGAAAAGCCTCTTGATGAAAGTGAAAGAGAATAGTGAAAATGTTGGCTGGGAGCGGGTAGAGAGGGAGGTGGGAGGGGAGATCAGGATGGGGAATACATGTAAAACCATGGCTGATTCATGTCAATGTATGACAGAACCCACTACAATATTGTAAAGTAGTTAGCCTCCAACTAATAAAAATAAATGAAAAAAAAAAAAAAACAACCCCAAAACAAAAACAAAAACTCAACATTCAGAAAACTAAGATCATGGCATCCAGTCCCATCACTTCATGACAAATAGATGGGAAATAATGGGAACAGTGACAGACTTTATTTTTGGGGGCTCCAAAATCACTGCAGATGGTGACTTGCCGCCATGAAATTAAGACGCTTGCTCCTTGGAAGAAAAGCTATGACAAATCAGACAGCATATTAAAAAGCAGAGGCATTACTTTGCTAACAAATATACATCTAGTCAAAGCTATAGTTTTTCCAGTAGTCATGTATGGCTGTGAGAGTTGAACTATAAAGCAAGCTGAGTGCTGAAAAATTGATGCTGTTGAACTGTGGTGTTAGAGAAGACTCTTGAGCATCCCTCAATTGCAAGGCAATCAAACTAGGCAATCCTAAAGGAAATCAGTCCTGAATATGCATTGGAAGGACTGATGCTGAAGCTGAAGCTCTAATACTTTGGCCACCTGGTGCAAAGAGCTGACTCATTGGAAAAGACCCTGATGCTGGGAAAGATTGAAGGCAGGAGGAGAAGGGCACAACAAAGGATGAGATGATTGGATGGCATCACCAACTCAATGGACATGAGTCTGAGCAAGCTCTGGGAGTTGGTGATGGACAGGGAAGCCTGGCGTGCTTCAGTCCATGAGGTCACAGAGTTGGACACGACTGAGCAACTGAACTGAACTGGTTGCTTATTACCTGTAATAGGCCTCAAGCAATAATCATGACTTAAGTGCAGTACTTTCCCAATACAGTCTTTATCACAGATCTAAATGCCATCAGGCCAAGTACAAAATTCTCAGCTTTAGCTTGCAAAGATCCTCACCTATGTCAAAAACCTATTAAAAGCAAAAACTTCAAAGTTCTAGCATCATCATTATTAATGATCAACCAAAAAGTGACATAAATCTGTCACTCAAGTTGGCAGCATCAGACTTCTCAAGACTAGTGCTGTATCCTTAGCACCCATCAAGTGCTAAGTTTTAAAAAATGAATGGATGAATATGTTTCAAGATAAGCATATCTACAGAGGATCACTGTAAGAATGAAATAAGACAACATAAGTAAAGTTCTTGCATTGGGCCTGGCATGGAGCTAGTGTTTGATAAACAATTAGCTCTAGTACTAACAATGACCCTAGACGGTAGCTATATCATCTTCATTTTATAGGCGACAATGTACTCTCAGAGAGGGTAGGAAACTTGCCCAAAGTACCCAGCTACTCTGACACGATAGCTTGTATGCTTTTCCCCATTTGTAAAGATAAAGATGCTTCAAGATTTGAAAGTCATTTCTGTTGGGTGCAGTAAATAGATGAGCCAGAAAATATCATTTTATTCTGTTTCAATAAGAGTCACTGTGAGGCAAATTCTTGGAAATGTTCAGAGATAGTACAGAATGTAAATGAAAGCAGAATTGGGTTACTGCTTTTGCTACTCAACCTAATATTGTGGTTAAGAGACTAAAATATGGTATTAGATGGCTTCAGGTTAGAGTCCCAGCTGCTCCACTTAACAAACTATGTGATTTTCAGCAAGTTACTTAACTTCTCCGAGTCTCAAGTTCCTCCTTTATAAAATGGAGATTCAAAAAATCACTTCTTTCATAGAATGAGATAAAGTAATGTATTTACATGTTTAGGCAAGCAGTCTATAGCACACCCACATATATCCCATTTTGGTTATAAAGAACTGGCTGCATAATTGGATTTGTTTATTGGGTCTGCCTTGATAACAATTAAATTGGCATCATGGAAGCAGTAAGAAGTCAGTTTTGAAGTGGGCACTCCATTAAGACTAATGGCTTGGAAGGGATGCTCCCACTTCCCTTGATGCTATATTGTTTTGGTCTGTCTAGCTGGAGAGCAAACCAAACAGCAGTGTATTGATTTATGGTATAAAGACGCTACCTTTACAAGATGAAGGGCTAGAAACTTTATTTTCTTTTAATGAAAGTTCAGCTTCTGTAGACCATAGCCAAGTCAGCTAGAAGGAACAAAGAAGAATGTGGGTTTTTTTTTCCCCACCTACAGATTTGATTGCTTTTAATCCCAAGGGAGTACAGAGTCAGAAGGTATTATTAAAGCATTAGCCCAATAACCTCTTGGAAAGATGGTGACCAATGTAAGTTTATAATCTCGAACTGGTCAAAAAACAGCAAATGAGACCAAAAAGTGACATAAATCTGTCTTGTACGAGAATTGGCAATTCCTAAATCAGCTGAGAAAAATTCATTCAGTGTGTTATTTATTATATAGAAAGTCATATATGCTATGTTTTAATTACTTATAGTAATGGGTATTCTATCAATTTGTTGATAAAGTCTCAATGCTATTTTCTTCTATTGTAGTTATTTATCTTGAAGAATGTTCTAGGAATTTATCTATATTCTAAAAAGAGTGAAAATATAAACACAGTGATGGAAAAATAATCTCTTTGGTTTTGAAAATCTATATGATTTCTTCTATTAGCTTAATATGAAATTCAGGAATGTGGAAATCCATTAAAAATTTAACATTCGGAAGTTAATGTTTAACCTTTTATAACATTGTACACTTGCTCTGGATAGTTAATTGTATAAATTAAAATTCACTGATGGTATGTTTTAATACAATTTACATTTGAAATTTGAAAAAGTGGATGGAACTAATGGAGAAATATTGGGTTCCACATTAAATTCTCTTTTGACTTCTCTGAAATGCACTGTTTTGAAAGTAGATTTTAGAACAGACTTTTAATGCAAATATAGTAATAGAAAATCTATGTGTTTTGTTCAAACAGATAATGGAGTTGAAAAATCAAGAAAAGGAAAACTGGAAGATAGAAGAGCTTTTGTGTAATATGGCTAGAGGTTTCAAACAAAACTAGGCATCAAAATATTAGAACATGCTAACAGAACCCCATTGTCACCAAAACTAATTAGTGTTCTGCTGTTTAATGCAAACGCTACATGCTGTCTTGACCTTTTTACACGTCGTGTCTAAGGTTGTGCCATAAAACAGAGGGAAGCACAGAATGCCTCCAGATAGCCTCAGAGGTTTTCTTTTTTAAGTAGTTCAATTGATTGTAACAATGCAGGCTGTGTGTAGGACTTATTTAAAGGTGCTGTTTATTAGATCTTGATTACAAGGAGCCAGTGAATTAAAGTAATGTCATGCTAGGGAACAGTTTCCAGGGCAGAATGACTGCCATTTCTTTTTAATGTGATGCTGCATGGTTTAAAATACACTTAACATAGAATGCATGACTTTGAAAGTTAGCTCTCAGTAAACCCACACGACAGACAGAATGTGGAGCTGTGGATTCTCTGAAGAAGGTACAATAAAGCAAGATTTTCATGGTGCAGCAATGCAATGCTAAGAAACAGTTATTGAAGAAGATAACCCAGCAGGATAGTAACTTGCAGACAGACACAGAAGGGCCTTTCATTTGAAAAGCCCCAGGCAGTTTGGAGGCTCTGACTCATGAGCTTTCCTGCAAGGCAGATGTGGTTTGGTAGTTCAGCAAGTGTCTTTTTCTTACAATTTGGGCTCTGACTCAATGTGTTTTCAAAGATTTGTCAAAGGACAGAAGAGGTGTAGAACCTTCTGTGGCTCTCCAAAGCTTCCGTGGTGAAGTCCACACTTCTCAGGACAGCTCACAAGATTTAAGAAGTCCATGTATCCCAATAGTTAAGCACACAGACCCTGGGTTCTGATTGGTTGGAATTACATTCATATTTTGCCATTTAGGTGGCATGAGACTTCGGGAAATAATATTATCTCTCTAAATCTCCATTTTTTGGTATATGTAAAATGTAGATGATAACAGTACCTATCTTATGGTTAGTAGGAAAGATTTATTGACATACTTTAATATACTTTGATATACCTTTAATATACTTAGCATGACACTTAGCATATAGCGTGCTTTCAATGGGTGGCAGCCAATGATATTGATAATGATGACTATTAACCACCATTTTAGCCTCACCACTTGCCACTTGAACTACCAAACCAGCATTCTTATTTGTAGCCATATGACTCATTTGCTCTTTCCAAAGCACTACAAGCATTTTGTAAGTACTGTAGATATATAACATGGGTTATGTGTGGGCCTCCCTTAATAGATATTCAGTTTCTGGGGAGGACGTCATATGTCTGAAACATAGTATATTTCCAATGAGTGAGTGATGATTGGAATGAGACTTCCTCAAGGATCCTTTGTTGGTTTTCAGAGAGCAGCATAACCCAAAATGGATTCAAAAAAGCATTAATCCCATACAAATATTTCTAAAAAGAGGGTTTTGGTCAAATACATTTGTGGAAAACTTCTTATTCTATCCCTCTTTCAAGAGTTCGAGATAAACAGCAACATTTTAAAGAATAGAATTCTGGGTAAAGAAGACTGTTTAATTTGACTCAGTGTTTTATCTGACCAGGAACCTCACTCCACTCCCCCAAATAAGTTTCATTATTGTTATTCTTTCTTTGTTATTATTGTTCTAACTACCCAGCACTTCTTTAAATCACAAATAATGACCTTAGCCATCATTCCTGCATAACAGAGTTTAACAAGATTTTTTGGAAATTGAGGAGCAGCACTGAGGATTCCACCAATGATTGCCCAGGTCTATATCCCGTGAATCATCTTTGATCCCTTTTAGTTCATCCTTCCCCTTCTTGCAAAGACCTCTCTAGTTGTCCCTGGTAAAGACTCCGGCACATGTGCCTCTCTGTTCCCACTGCCACTGCACTATTCCACTCCAAAGCATTATCACTTGACAACTACAACAGGATGCTAAGTGGTCATTCGTGTCTCTGTCCTCGATTGTATTCTGCCTACTGCTGCCAGGATAATGTTCATCATATCACTTTCCTGGAGGAAGATTTCAAGACTTCTTGTTGTCAAAAGACACGGTTTCCAGTTTGGGTTTCCTTCCAAAAGATGTTGGAGATACTGAACAGATGGGGCTCTGGATTCTCTACATCTGCTCCAACCAGAGCAGCTCTATTAATATTTTTTATGTATATTGAAAATAAGATTTTAGTTCTGAGAAAGGATTCTGAATTGTAAAAAAAAGGGGGGGGGGAGAGAAAGAAAGCCACTGGGCAAAATTGTTATTTTGGCATTCAGGGGCCCCTACAAGTTTCTCACTACTCTTTTCCACAAAGCTTTGCTCAAACCTCACTCATTTAATCACTATATTTTGGCAGTGCTTCTTATATCTCATCTCTAGTTCTTTGCTTAAGTTGTTCTTAAGCTGAACACTGATCCTGTGCCAACCATTTTACTATAAGCAGTTTACATACATTATCTCACATATTATCAACAACAGTTCTATGGGCCAGGTGCTAATAATTGCTCCCATTTTACAGATAAAGCTTAGAGAAATTAAATAACTGGACTAGAGCCATTTAGCTAATAAATGGCAGAGCCAGGACTGAAGTCCAGGCCCATCTGACTTCAAAGTCCTACATTAGAATGTGCTGCCTTTTGCCTGATAACATATAATAACTGCCCTTCTTTCAAGTCTCATTTTTCCACCAAATCTTCTCTGATTACTGTGTCCCGTAATATTTCTCCCTCTCATGAACTTCTTAACACTTACTACACCTATTTCATTTATTTGTTAATTATCACACACATCTGTACCCTCTGCTATGTTTTTAGGGCCAATGTTTTGTTTTCACAGTACTCGCTGAGGGTGTGGAGATTTTGTGCCATATCTTCCCTCTAGAACTCCACTGCTTTCAACCAGGGCTTTTCCAAAGGCAAGGGGTCACAAGGTTGACGTGAATAGACAGATAGTGAGAAGTGTCAGAAGACCTGGATTTTAGGTCTCTAGCTGGAGGCAGGAAGGGCTGAATGAGAATCTGGAGCCCCAGATTTCTTAGTTGTTATAAAAAGGGAAATTGACATGCTCCACGTGTGCATGCTAAGTTGCTTCTGACTCTTTGTGACCCCATGGACTGTAGCCCGCCAGGCTCCTCTGTCCATGGGGATTCTCCAGGCCAGAATACTAGACTGGGTCGCTGTGCCCTCCTTCAGGTGATCTTCCCAATCCAGGGACCAAATCCTCACCTCTTAATGTCTATTTGCATTGGCAGGCAGGTTCTTTGACTCTGTCACCACCTGGGAATACGTGCTCAATACCTGCCATTTAATGTTGTTTTCAGGAGTAAATAAGAACTTTTAAAATGCTTGAATGCTGCACACGTGATAAGTGTTGTTTCAGTGGACATCAGCACACATGGGTTAGTAGAGTTAAACCAGGAAGTTCTGCAGAAAAGGATGAACCAGAGCAGACCAAAAGAAGCTGGACAGAGGCTGACAGTCAAGACCACATCAGCAAACCAATGGATACATTTTCTCATTGCAACACTGTTATCTTTTTATTCATCATTTAATGCAGCCCTGAGGTTTCAATAATCAGAATCAACCTCCCAGGTCAGCAAGCCAGAGACTAACCTTAAAATGAAGATAATACTTGCAATTAAAAAAAAATCTAGTGGCCAGAAATAAAACATTTGTTACATTAAAGAAAGGCTACTGCATACCATACCAAGTCTCTTTTTGTTGTCTGGAGAGTTATAACAATCCTCTCCTGGCAGTTAGTTTTAAGATCATTAAATGATCCTCATTTGCAATATATTTGCAGAAGATTACAGCCATCTAAATTGACCCTGAAGGAAGACTTATTTCATTAATGGGCTGTCCTGTGCTAATGCATAAAGCTAGAAAAATATATCTATTAAATTCTTAATGTGTAAATGATGTTTCTGGCTTTCTTCTTAATTACAAAGCAAAATGAGCCTGAAGTGCACTATGTCTAGGAAAAAATGATCAATTTAATCCATCTTTCAGGGGAAGAACTTTTTTAGTCTATCCCCAAATTCCAGCTGGGAAACTCTTTCTAGGCATCAGAGTGGGGACTTTCTGCTTCCGTCAGGGCTAAAGCAAAATGTGCAGCCTGGCAAGCTGGGGTATGTTTTTCTCCGAATTCTAATGAACATTTTACACAAAGAGGTAATGTGGGTTCTTAGACACGGTGCCTCTTCCCATTCACACAGTAAACCCAGCTTCTGCTAATTTTTCCTTGAAGGATCAGGGGCTTTCTGTATGGTGGTACAAAGGCATAACAAGAATGAGTGTGGATGTGAAAATGAATGATGTTGTGCTATTGTTCACTTATCATATACATGCTGAATATTAATGCAGCTTTAGAAAGAGATTTACTGTACGTATATATTTCCAGTGTATGGGAAGAATCGCCTAACTAAAATCGTAATAGAATGTAAGGATAACTGAGGGGACTCAAGAGCAGGTCCATTTATCTGGTGTAAGGTTGCTTACAGTGGCAGGCAATATTTGTATGGGAAGTTCAGGGGTTTCTGTTCAGAGATGGCAGTTAGTGATGGTACTTTGATTTCCCAGGACTTTTAAGTAGTTAAGACTAATAATTCTCTTTAGACAAAAACTAAATACATCAAGTCCTCTCTCTTCCCAGTTTGTATGTTCTTCTTTGAGAAGTGGAAATTAAGCAGAACCATCTCATATTTGCTATGCTTTTTGGAATGAGCAAATTAATAGTTATTGGCAGTATGAAATATAACACATATACACATGTTTGGTTTTGAGATGCCTGATTTTTAATTTTGCCATATGTAATACCTTTAAATAGAAAAATTGAGGTACTGGTATTCAGAACTTGATAAATTCCCAAATTTCACACATATCTGTTTCCTATTCCAGTCCTGATTTTACGATACACTTTCCAAAAAAGTGCTTAAAATAAATGAAACAATTAAAATGGATAGCATTTATGAATTTGAGCATTTTTGAAAAAATATGGAAATTTGAATATCACAACCAACTTGCTATCAAATTTATGATTTGTTTATTGTTAAGCATGATTCTTTTTTATGCTATTATAGTTTTCAGTGTATGTATATTATTGTCAGTTTGGGTTGATAGATCTTTCTGTGAAAACCAAGGAAGGAAAAAAAACAATATTCCTTCTAAAAATTTATTTTGTATCATGTGAATGAGTTGTACTCATCAATGCTGAGAAGGAAATTCCTATTCAAATATTTATAACAGAATAATGCCCCAATTAAATCTGATCAGCAGACTTTCATAGATTTTCTAATATATTCTTAGCATGGTAGTAAAGAGAAGAAACCTTTTGAAAGAGGGGAAAAAAAGAGAAAGAAAATGAAAAAAATTTTATCTTGTGGACATTTTATAAGTTGAAAAATTTTGCATTATGAGTTTTTTTTTAGAATGATGAATAAAATGTGTAATAGAAAGTGCTCATATATTGCTACTTGGCTTTTACTCCACCAAAATGATTTCTGAAAGCTGTGCAGAGGGAGGATTTTTATGTTAAACCATCTACACTATGAGATCATTATATTCCTATACACTGAGGACAAGCAGGAGAATATAACTCTGATGAAAGACCCAGACACTTCTCTTCCTGCACCATTGCCGAGCATAGGAATAAACCTAACTCGGGAAATAGTATTGCAACAGTTGAAGATCTCAGAACAGTCTAAAGTACAAAGTGTTGTGTTTGATTATGGTACCTCTGATCCAGTTGGAGAGCAACAGCAGATCTGAAAAGTAATTTTATTTAGGAATTTTAATCCCCAGCATGTAGCAAATTTGCTTTTGGACTCAGTTTTTATCTGTAGTCTAGGCACCTTATTTATTTTTCTACTAACTTTGGGGAGAGTCATTGCTTCTATCTCAGTTTTGTACAGATCAATTTTTTAAAAAGTGAATTAATTTCCAAGAGTAGTTGTGGTAGTGGTTCTCAATCAAGAGACTTTTGCCCCCTAGGGGCTATCTGGCAGTGTCCAGAGACATTTTTGAGGGGCTTCTCTGATGGCTCAGTGGGTAGAGAATCTGCCTGCAACGCAGGAGACACAGGAGATGTGGATTGGATCCCTGGGTTGGAAAGATCCCCTGGAGAAGGGAGGTGGCAACCCACTCCAGGATTCTTGCCTGAAAAATCCCATGGGTGGAGGAGCCTGGAGGACATGACTAAGGACCACCACCCAAGAGATATTTTTGATTTTCAAGCCAGGGGAGGCGGGTGGTTGGGGAATGCTGCTGGTATATGGTGGATAGAGGCCAGGGATTCAGTTGAACATCCTACAAAGCACAAGACAAACCCAACTCCACCCTGGTATTGAAGAAGAATCCAGCCCAAAATTTCAGTAGTTCTGAGGCTGAGAATCCATGAGTTAATATAACGCTGTTAAAAACATATAAATGCAAAAACTTAATCCTTAATACTTTACCAGAGTAGATACTTGTTTTTTGCTTATGTAAAGTAAAAATGTATGTCTCTGATCAGAGGTCAGGTTTCCTCCAAATAGGGATTTAGAGACCCAGGCTCCCTCCACCTCGTGGCTCTGCATCTCTTAAACATGTTATCCAAACATGCTGGAGGAGAGTGTATGAAAGATTGCTCTTAGGAGATTTTTATGGACTAAACTTATGCCCATAGGGTTCCCCTGGTGATTCAGATGGTAAAGAATATGCCTGCAATGCAGGGGGCATGGGTTTGATCCCTGGGTCAAGAAGATCCCCTGGAGAAGGGAAAGGCTGCCCACTCCAGTATTCTTGTCTAGAGAATTCCATGGACAGAGGAGCCTGGTGAGCTGCAGTCCACGGGGTCACAAAGTGTCAGACACAACTGAGCAACTACACACACACACACACACTCCCCCATATCCATTTGACCTGGATTAGTCACATAGCCACACCTAACTGCAGGAGAGGCTGAAAGCTAAGTATTGCATTTAGTTAGGTACCCAAGTAGGAGAGGAAATGGGTTTAGAATACAGCAAGCCACTCTCTACCACACTCTATATTTTTTTCCTACCAAATATTAATTTCTATTCAAATGAATACCCTTCCTTTCATTTTCAGACCATTAAAAATTACGATTCAATTAAAAAAATTTTCTGCCTAATTTGATGTCATTTGCAGTTTTGGTAGCATGTCACAGCTCTTAAAGTATTTTCAAGTACATTATCTTTCTTGATCCTCATGAGAATTAGGTGAGTTGAAAAGAGAAAAAAATATTTATTGAACATTTACACAGTGCTCAAGAATCTATTTATACTATCTCATTTCATTCTTATAATAGTCCTACGTTATAGATACTATCATTATTTTGCATTAAAAAATAAGGCTTAAAGAGGTTAAGGGACTTGGTAGAAAAGCCAAATCCTGTGCTTTTGCTGCCTCCTGTGAGATGATTGTCAGGTAGCATAGCCTCCTTTTTCAGCTAGGAAACTCATATCTCAAATCTTACCCAGGGTTACACGATTATGAAGTGGCAAAGCCAGGACATGAACTCCTTTCTTCCATTCTCAATCCTGGGCTTTCTCCCTGACTACTCCTTTGCTGATGTACTTTATTTCACCAACCAAGTCTGTCAATAAAGCATTAAACTTTCTCTTAGAAGGATCAGCCTTTCTAGAACCCTATTCACTCTACCCCCTTAGGGTTGACGATAACCCGTGAATTATTGTTACTTAAGCTTGGGACACACAGAAGAGTACAGATATAAGATAACATAAACCTGGGTCCAAATCTTCACTCTAATGCTTATTAGCTAGGTGGTGCTCACCAAGTCCCTGAACCTCTCTAAGCCTCAATTTCTTCATCTGCAAAGTGAAGATAGAATGCCCATTTCTCAGAATGGCTCAGGGTGAAATGAGACACTTGTGGAAAGTAATTCACACAGTATGAGATTAGTGCTCGAGAAATGTTCATTCCTTTCTCCCCTACTTCATCTGCTATAGTAGATATTTGTGGGTTTTCAGCCTTATTGCATTCCTTTTTTTTAAAATTTTTATAAAGCTGTTCAGTTGCTCAGTTGTGTCTGACTCTTTGTAACCCCATGGACTTCTGCGCTCTAGGTTTTCCTGTCCTTCACCACCTCCCGGAGTTTGCTTAAACTCATGTCCATTAAGTCGGTTGATGCCATCCAACCGTCTCATCCTCCGTCATCCCTTTTCCCCATCTTTCCCAGCATCAGAGTGTTTTCCAATGAGTAGGCTCTTTGCATCAGGTGGCCAAAGTATTGGAGCTTCAGCTTCAGAATCAGTCCTTCCAATGAATATTCAGGGTTGATTTCCTTTAGGATTGACTGGTTTGATTTCCTTGTTGTTCAAGGGACTCTCAAGAGTCTTCTCCAACACCACAATTCAAAAGCATCAACCCTTCAGCGCACAGCCTTTTATTTGTCCAACTCTCACATACACACATAACTACTGGAGAAAACATAGCTCTGAATATTCAGACCTTTGTTGGCAAAGTGATGTCTCTGCTTTTTAATACACTGTCTAGGTTTGTCATTGCTTTTCTTTCAAGGAGCAAGCATCTTTTAATTTCATGGCTGCAGTCACTGTCCACAGTGATTTTGGAGCCCAAGAAAATAAAGTCTGTCACTGTTTTCATTGTTTCCCCATCTATTTGCCATGAAGTGATGCGACTGGATGTTACAATCTTTGTTTTTTGAATGTTGAGTTTTAAGCCAGCCTTTTCACTCTCCTCTTTCACTTTCATCAAGAGGCTCTCTAATTCCTCTTCACTTTCTGCCATAAGGGTGATATCATTGACATATCTGAAGTATTGATATTTCTCCTGGCAATCTTCATTCCAGCTTGTGTTTCATCCAATCTGGCATTTCACATGATGTGCTCTGCATATGTTAAATAAGTAGAGTGACAATATACAGCCTTGACATACTCCTTTTCTAATTTAGAACCATTCCATTGTTACATGTCTGATTCTAACTGTTGTTTCTTGACCTGCATACAGGTTTTGCAGGAGGCAAGTAATGTGGTCTGATATTCCCATCTCTTTAAGAATTTTCCATAGTTTGTTGTAATCTACACAGTCAAAAGCTTTAATGTAGTCAATGAAGAAGTAGATGTTTTTCTGGAATTCTCTAGCTTTGTGTATGACCCAATGGATGTTGACAATTTGATCTCTGGTTCCTCTGCCTTTTCTATATCCAGCTTTTATATCTGGAAGTTCTTGGTTCACATACAGTTGATATCTAGCTTGAAGAATTATGAGCATTAATTTGCTATTGTGTGAAATGAGTGCAATTGCACAGTAGTTTGAACATTCTTTGGCATAGCCCTCCTTCAGGATTGAAATGAAAACTGACCTTTTCCAGTCCTGGGGCCACTGCTGAGTTTTCCAAGTTTGCTGGCATATTGAGTGCAGCACTTTCACAGCATCATCTTTTAGGATTTGAAATAGTTCAACTGGAATTCCATGACCTCCACTAGCTTTATTCATAGTGATGTCCCCTAAGTTCCACTTGACTTCATACTCCAGGATGTCTGGCTCTAGGTGAATGATCACACCGTCATGGTTATCTGGGTCATTAAGATCTTTTTTGTGTAGTTCTTTTGTGCATTCTTGCCACCTCTTCTTAATATCTTCTGCTTCTGTTAGGTCCTTTTGATAAAGACACCCCCATATCTATTTTGGGCATTCTCTCTTTCTCTTTGTGCATAATATTTATGGGGATGTAAATCAAGTTTTTCTTCTCTCCTTTAGACACAGGATGTTACCAGGACCCAAGTTGCGGCAATCAATCTCTTTCTCCTAGTATTCTGAATATTGAGTGTAGTGATATAAAGATAGAAAAAAAGGTTAATATTCATTCATTTGAAAGGCGGGTTACTATGGAGACTCTTAGAGCTGCATTTTCTTTTCCAAACCTGCTTCTTCAGCCATGCAGTATGTTCTCTATACAGCTGTATCTTTCCAATACAATCTTTTTCTACTAAAGTTAACCAGAATGAGTTTCTTTGGCTTATCAAATAACCCAACAAACTTACTCAGTTCTATGGTGATTAAACTTTTTAAATCATTGACAACAATGTCAAAAGGTGCTAATTGCAGAAGCTTGATAAAGACAAGATCTATTACAGCTATAATTTTTTCCTCAATATAATAGACCTGTTTAGGAGGATATTAAATTAGTGCAATTGAATTGTTTTTAAACCATAATCTTGTAGAAATTGATAGATTTTTGATGATCATTCATTAATATTTATCCAAGTATGACTTTCCAGAACCTGTGCAAATTGATTAATACAAAAAAAACTTGTTCCCTTGATTAATACAAAGACATATTCCCTGACCTTAAGGAATTTCCAGTCATGGTAGTCTAGGCCAGATGCAGTTTTCTCCATAATTAAGGCAAAGAATATACATATCTATCTCATTGGCCCTGAAATTATGTGGATTGTCAGTTTCTCGTGTCCCCCCTCCCCCCCTCAATTAACTCAATAATCCATTCTGGTCAGCCATATTAGAGATATGAAGTGTTTTTACCTATGTAGAATGTTCAAGGCTGAGAATACCCCTGACAATTCTTTTTTAATATGTGTCTACTTGCTTTGGAGGCCCAGTAGCATAGAGCATGCGCAGAGACCCAGGGAACTACTTTACAGTAAAATTCCTCTGAGAGGTGCTGGTTTCAAACCTCACAGGCTTCAAAGCGTGCATGTGAGGGCTGAGGAACTGCTGTAGGGGGCAGTTTCATGCAGCTGAGACGCATCCTCCACACTTTACTTACTACTCAATTACTAAACTGTCGGTCTCTTCCTACCAGCACTCACTTTCTTGGGTGAACAGCTGGAGCAGGAAGGTTGGAAAAGATGATCTGTTAGTGTTGGGAAACTGCCTTCTACCCAAGAATGTAGAGAACAAAAAATGTACATTACTATTTGATGACCTTACTCTAGCCCTATTATGAGTCTCTAGTTCACAATGTGTAAAATTAGACTTGCCAAGGGATACTCTCTATACCTTGTTCAAGTCCCAGAACCAAACTGTAAAGAGGTGAATGCATTCCCTTAGGGCTGGTACAATCAAATATCTATTCATTGGCAGGTCTATATTAGTGAGGAATCTACTGATACAGTGATGGGAAGTCACTTTTGAAGCTGAAATTTGATATGTAGAGATAAGGTGGCAGGATCTTAAAAGACTAGAATCATTTTTCAATCAGACAAAAGTTGGTTGAGCGCCTACTATATGCATGGCATGTGTACTCTTTCTAAGAAGACATTGTGATTACCGTCAAGCTGATTAAAATGTAGTTGATGAGCCATTACCTCTATATATCTTGCCCATATAGACATAAACATTTGAGAAACAACTAACAGCAAACAAGTCATTCAACTATGTTTCAACCACACAGTCCTTTCTTTTGCTGGGAGATACCACATCTCTTTTCACCATAGTGTCTTTTTATAAATGCTAGTTCTTATTCATATATTCAGTTTTGATTGAGTGATTTCTTTATGTCAGGCACACAAGACTCATGAAACTTACTTTCTAGCTGGGAGAAACAGACATAGTGCATGAAAGTTGCTCAGTCATATCCGACTCTGGGAATCCATGGACTATAGTCCACCAGGCTCCTCTGTCCATGGAATTCTCCAGGCAAGAATACTGGAGTGGGTTTTCATTTCCATCTCCAGGGGATCTTCTCAACCCAGGGATCGAACCTGGGTTTCCTGCATTGTAGGCAGATTATTTACTGTCTGAGCCAGGAAGCCCCCCAAAAGTAAAAAATCATCAAGAACTGTTAACTGAGATACAAATATTGGACCCAGTTATCAGAAGAGCTTGGATAAAAGCACTCCAGGCAGAGGGAACAACAATTGCAAAAGCTACATGAGACAGAAATGAACTTACATGTTCAAAAAAGAGAGAGAAGATGAAGGGGCTAGAGAAGAGTGTTGGAGGGTGGGTGATGAATTGGGGGTGAGACTAATAAGAGACAAGGTCTTAAAGGAAGGAGGGACAGATCTTAGGTTGTCACAGGCTGTGATAAAAAGTTTGCTGTTTTTCTGTCTGGAATGAACTGGCACTTACTTTTTGCTTAAATTATGCTTCCCTCCTTAGCTCAAATGCCGCCTGCCCATGGAAGCCTCCTCTCATACCCCAGTCTAGAATATTGTCCCCATTATTTGATCTCACAGCACAGTGTGGTTCTATTTTGCTGCACTTGTTACTGTTAAGATAAGTAATCATTCATGTAATTATTTGTTAAATATCTTTTCTCCAAACTAAACTATAGGCTTCTTGAGGGTAGAGATTGGTTTATCTCTTTCACTGCAATGAGAAAATTAAATTTACTCTGTAAACACTTATATTTTTAGCATCTGCTATATGCAGAACATGTAGAAGATGCTCTCTGTCTATATGTATAAATACATACACACACACACACACACACACACACACACACACACATATATATATATGGGGCTTTCTTGGTGGCTCAGATGGTAAAGAATCCATCTGCAATGCAGGAGACCTGGGTTCAATCCCTGGGTCAGGAAGATCCCCTGGAGAAGGGATGGGCTGCTCACTCTGCTATTCTTGCCTGGAGAATTCTATAGACAGATGAGCCTTGTGGGCTACAGACCATGGGGTTGCAAAGAGTTGGATATGGGCTGAGTGACTAGCATAGACACAGACACATATATGTCTATATTTATATATGGAATGAAAGAATGACAGTGTCATTTTTATCCATTGCCTTCCAATCACTTTCTCTACTGGAATATGCAGCTGCTCACTTTGTCCAAGAGGATGCAGAAAGTTCCATGAGATATATATATAGGGTCATGTGTCCTACCCAGAGGTTTGAGTCAGGGCTAAAGCTGGTGAACAGCAACTCCATTCTTTTCCTAAAGTTTTTGACCGTATGTTTTCAATTCTGAGTGAGAGTGAGGTGCTTCCTTCTCTAACCTTTTTTTCTTTTCAAATCCCTCTCTTTCTTTCCCCCTAAATTAGCAGTGTTATGGAGAGTAGCTGGTATAAAGAAAGAGAATGTGAGAGGTGAGGATCATGGACAAGGTTCACATCATTAGTTTTTTTTCATTGCAAGCCATGATTTCAGCCATATTGTAGATAAAAGCTTATTGTAATTGTTAACTGTATTAACAGTTAC
Organism: Odocoileus virginianus; assembly: GCF_023699985.2. Classification (NCBI taxonomy): domain Eukaryota; kingdom Metazoa; phylum Chordata; class Mammalia; order Artiodactyla; family Cervidae; genus Odocoileus; species Odocoileus virginianus. The sequence goes on from NC_069678.1 coordinate 63,783,248, forward strand.
ATTATGGTACCAGATATGACATCCTCATATGCATCTAGGAGTCATGCTGAATAGCCAAGTGTATTAGATTTAGAAGGAAATTTGTTTCTCATTCCATGGAGCCTGTCCATAGAAAATGGACAGGATTTGAGGACAACACTATGGTTTGTCTTGGATTGTCCAGTAATGGGTCAAGAGGCAATGGTGCTAAGAATGAACCCTAAATATAGAATCAAACCCAGTTTTAACTCCAAGCTTTGTTACTTGGTAGTTATGTATCCATATGCAAGTTAATTTGTTGGACTATTAGTTTTGTGATCTGTGAAAGAGGATAACACTTAACTTCACAGGATTGATAGGAAGATTAAATGAGATGTTCAAAGAATAGCTCCTGGTCCATAGTAAGAGTTCAGACATAAAGGTTTGCTCAACGAATATTATATTATCCAATGAATTATGTTTTCCTGATTGATCATGAACTAGAGTTATTTCCATTCAATAAATACTTATATTTGCTTAAAAATTTCAGAAACTGGGTTTAAAGACACTTTTTTTCAGAAATCTATTTCTGGATTAGAAAAGAGTAAGTTATTGAAATCCCTGAATGATAATAACAATAACTACCAGGCAATGTAAGCCTGCCGTGAGCCAAGTACTGGGAAAATGCTTCTCCTATATGATCTCACCTACTCTCATTACAGCTTCGGAGAGAATAACTAAGTTTCCCAGGTGATCTAACTAGTATATTGAGAGACCGGGATTTTAAACTAATTGGCTGGACTCCAAAACCTGTGTTCTTAACAGATATCAAATGCAGCCTCCTTCTTGAGATTGTTGTGAGGACCAAGTGATACAGCCCATGAATATGCTTTATCACACTAATAAAGCACTGTGTAAATGGTCCTTTATTATCATTAGTATCATTAGAAGTGGTTGATTTGGTAGTATTACCCAGGGTCAACTATGCTTCTGGGGGTAGCCAAATGCCAGTTCTATGTGCACTTGAACATTCTATTATTTAAATTGAGTTTTTGTCTCTGTTTTAGTCAGAGGTCTGAAGTTTTCTTTCCTCCTTGCCTGACCTTTCCAAATTAGATTTGTTGATGGGTGGATGGATGGCAAGTGGCCCTTCTGTGTCTTTCTGGAGGATGTCCACTCAGTGCCTCCTTGTTTATAATGACGGCATAATGGCAGTTGGCCATACGCTTTGCTTTTGTTTCAAGCCTGGGAAAGAGCATCTTTCTTAAAATCACCCTGATTCAGAATTCTTCCAAACCACAACACAGTGGCTTTGTAAAAATCAGGTGATTTTGAACTCATCATATTCTCATTTTATAAGAGAGGGGGAAAAAAATCTAAAATGTCATTTTCCATTCTCTGTGTTCTAAGCACCCTCTCTCTCATCAGTCCCCTGCCAATACCTTACCGGCATTCAATAAAAATGTATTTTCATTTTACAAAATGGACTAATCAGGCCCTTTGGTTTTTTCTAATTCGAGTCCTCAAGACATATGGAATATCTGCTATCTAAGGAAATGTTTATTTGTTTTGTTCTATTGCCTAGTAAGCTTATTACAAGTTCAGGCTCTGTATGTGTCTTTGTATAGATAATGTGTCACATTAAAACCAGAGAAAATCATCTACTAAATTATTCTTTACATGCAGCAAATCAATCTGGTCCCTTACACCTACCAGAGAAGTGCAAATGGCACTGAACATCCTCAGAGTGGTTTATGTCCTTGACAGGTCAGTCAGAGGGTAGCTGAAACTGAAGAAGTCATATGCCACAGTGCCAGCGGAAATGAAAATTATACCACTCATACTAACGAGTGCATTTCCAAAGGGACTATTTACTGGCATTAGAAGTCTCTAAGCAGATGCCTCTGAACTTAAAATACACTTAATTCCTAAGGATTGTCTTGTAATTAATTTACCCAGATAGACTCCATGAGGAGAATGCAGGGCAAAGCATCACGTTGCTCAGCAGTTTGCAAACTTCGGGGAACACTAAGATAAATGATTTGATTTTTTAAAAACATCTAAATTTATTTCCCTTATAACAGAATTGTGACCAGCACACAGTAAAGAAAAACACTTTCCAATTTTATAATCCAATCTCCTTAAAAAAAATCCAGCTACTGTCACAGGAAGGACTCCGTGTAGCTGACATCAAAAGAATATCACTCATACTTTGGTTACAGCTTTTATTTCTACTGCTACTCTGTAAACATCTCATTGAACGTGGCAAGCTGTCCTGACTGTTTTCATTACGTACACAGTGCTGTACAACAACCGATAGTTTTAACATTCCTCTAATTAACAGGGCTTGTATTTCATGAAGAACAGCCACATCCCACGTGACTGCTGACAGCTGTAGTTTTCTAGTTTTAAGGAGTATAATTTTTTTAATGTTCAGATTTTTTTCTGAGGTTTTGGTGAAAATTTGATAAAATGACTATCCCTGAAGTTTAAGTATCATGGTGTGACATTTGGATGAGCTGGTACACTAATTGGGGCACATTAAGTACCAGTCAGCTTTCTGGTTTTCTTCTCAAAGCTAGAGTTTTGGACTCATTCGAATCAGAGTACAAATCTTGCTGTCCTCTTGACCTTCGGTAAACTTCTTAACGTGTATAGGCCTCAGTTCAATTCCTTAATAAAAGAAAACGATGATTATAATAATAACTGGTGGAATTTGAGGAATGATGATGTAATGTATATGTTCTACCTAAAATAGTGCCTGGCACTTACTTAATAAGTGGTAGTTTTTATTATCACTATTTGCTTTTACACTATGACACCTTACTCATTTATTTTACTCCCTTTAAAGGTATTTATCATACAAATTGATAAAGAAGTTGTGGTGTATATATATATAATGGATTACTACTCAGCCATAAAATAATGAAATCTTGCCATTTGCAACAGCATAGATGGGCTTGTGGGGTAGTGAAAGTGAAAGTAAAAGTCACTCAGTCCTGTTGGACTCTTTGCAACCCCATGGATTGTATAGTCCCTGGAATTCTCCAGGCCAGAATACTGGAGTGAGTAGCTGTTCCCTTCTCCAGGGAATCTTCCCAACCCAGGGATCAAACCCAGGTCTCCCACATTGCAGGTGTATTATGCTTAGTCAGATAAATCAGGCAGAGAAAAACAAATGTTGTATGATATCACTTACATGTAGAATCTAAAAAAACCCTAGTGTATAGAACAAAAAAGAGACAGATCCACAGATACAGAGAACAAACTAGTGGTTACCAGTGGGAAAAGGAAATAGGGAGAGGAGCAAGATAGGGGTAGGGGATTAAGAGGCAGAACTACAAAGTATATAATAAATAAACTACAAGGATATATTGTACAGCACAGGGAATATAGCCAACAATTTATAACTGTAAGTGGAGCATAATCTTTTTAAAAAAAGTATTTATCTTGTGCTTACTCCGTGCCCTGCACTGTGTGGGCACTTTCACATATCTCATCTGTCTTTGTCTTCACTACAACCTCACAAGTAGGTTTCATCATCACTATTTTATAGATGAGAGCAATGAAGAAAGAATGGTTCTGGAATTTTCTCAGATTCACACATCTAGTCAAGGATGCAGCCAGACTTGACACTCAGGTCCATCTTTAATAAATACAGATTTGTGTCTACTAGGAATTAAGCACCCAACTACCGCACTGCGAAGACCAAGATTAATGAGACATGCCTCCACTTCCCAAAACATCACGTTCTATTTGTGGGTGAGGAGGGAAGAGACCAGTACCAACAAAGCCAGACTGTGACGAAGTCTATCCTTGTGGTAAAAGAGATGTGAAGGAGACTCAAAGAGTGTACAATTACTGTGACTGGGGAAACTGGCAAGGAGAGTGCAGAGGAGGTGACTTTTGAGCTGGGTCTGGAAGAGTGAATGAATTTTATTAGATACAGAAGAGTATCCCAGGTAGAGGGTATTTGCTGCATGAAGATGTGAAGGCTTGGAGTATCTGATGTGTGCCAAAGATGCACATGCATGCTTAGTTGTGCCCAACTCTTTGCAACTCCATGGACTGTAGCCCATGAGGCTCCTCTGTCCACAGAATTTTCCAGGCAAGAATACAGGAGTGGGTTGTCATTTCCTATTCCAGGGGATCTTCTTGACCCAGGGATCGAACCTGCATCTCTTGCATCTCCTGCACTGGCAGGTGGATTCTTTACCACTTGCCACCTGAGAAGCTTGGATGTTGAAGACTCCTAGGTTCAAATCTGGGGCTTCCCAGGTGGCACTAGTGGTAAAGGACCCACCTGCCAATGCAGGAGATGTAAGAGATGTGGGTTCAATCCCTGGGTTGGGAAGAGCCCCTGGAGGAGGGCATGGCAACCCATTCTGGAGAATCCCGATGTACAGAAGAGCCTGGTAGGCTATAGTCCACAGGTTGCAAAGAGTCAGACATGACTGAGCGATTAAGCATAGCACAGCTACTTCCAGACTATTATTCTACTAATCATAAGCTATTATGATTACAATATACCCTTCAGTAGTGACCACATTATGTAATATTCAGTGATATAACAAGTAGTTAGGAATAATCATGGGTTTTGTTTCTGGTGCTGCCATAATGAAGTACCACAAACTGGGTGGCTTTAAACAAGAGAAATTTATTATCTCATAGTCGTAGGGGCCAGATGTATGAGATCAAGGTGTTGGGAGAGTTAGGTCCTTTGGCAGGCACTGAGGGAGACTCTGTTCCATGTCTCTTTCCTAGCTTCAGGCAGTTGCTGGCAAGCCTTGATGTTTTCTGGCTTCTATATGCAGCAATCTTTTCCCATGGTGCTCTTTGTCTGTGTTGACCATTGTGTCTCTTTTCCTCTTCTTCATTCGGAGCAATAAGGCACCATGAAGAAAAGGAGGACATCCATCATTGGATTAAGGGCCCACCCTACTCTAGCATGTCATCATTGTAACTAGCTACATCTGCAACAGCCCTTTTTCCAAACACAGTTACATTCTGAGGTTCTGAGAAGGACATGAACTTCCTGGGGAGACACTCTTCAACCCCAGTTGAATTGCCAGTGCATGGTGATAGTAAGTAGACTAAGATGTGCTTAGGCTTTTTAATTCTCTACAGATAATGCTGTACCGAGTGTAGACCATTCCATTGTCCATCCCCACTCCTTGGTGTACCATTGTTAATCTAATCTTACTTATACTAATAAGATACTAGTAGTCCCCCCTTATCCGTGGTTTCACTTCCTAAAGTTTTAATTACCCACAGTCAAACATGATCCAAAAACATTACATGGAAGATTCCAGAAATAAACAATCCTTAAGTTTTAAATTTGGCACTGCTCTGAGTGGTGAAATCTAATGCTTTTATCTAATTAGTGCTTTCATCTAATTAGATGAAATCTAATGCTTTTCCACTCTATCCTTCCCAGGATTCCCAGCCATTGTCATCTTCTGATTCTGACGACCAAAGCAGATGACCATGGTTTCAGACATCCTTTGGGGTCCTGGAACATATTCCCTGAGGATAAGGATTAGTGGGCAGGAAGACTAGTGTGTGTTGTCATATCCACTTTATTTTCCTTGGAACTCTACAGAGTTTGTTTCTGAAGGCAAGCACTATCTTTCATTCATTTTTAAGTTTACCATGGCACTCAGTAATTGCTCAAGAAATGTTTGTTAAACTAAACCATTTAGTTTGATGACTATTTCCCTGCCCAAATTATAAGAATTAATTCCTTAAATCCCTACTTCACACTTATAGTGAAGATATTGAAAGTCCTATAGCTGATATTTTAAGATGAAGAATAATCCTATTTTATCCTATTAAGATGAAGATTAAGCTTTTGTAAAATGCAGAGCTGTTTCTAACACTGTTTTAAGTTCTAGTTGTGCTGCATTAAGGGAAATATTTTCTTCGTCAAGTAATATAAAGAAAATGGTGCATCATTGAAAGAAAAAGGTGAGATATAACACCTTTATATTAATTATGTTATTGTAACATAGATTATTATATTTCAAAGAAGACATTATAAAGCACAAATTAGAGAGAGCTCACTCTCCTCAAGAAAGCTCAAAGTTTACCTATATAAAACCATGCTGTAATTTTTTATAAATGCAATTTGTTTGATATCATTTGGAAAGTGATTGAAGAAAATAAGAGTTATTCATTCATTCACTTATCAAATACTTTATTGAATTTCTTACTACATGTCAGTTTCTATTCCATATTCTTGGGATTTCTTTATTGCCAATTTTTACATAGTCATGTAATAGTTTGCAGCTGATAAATGTGCCAAATGAAGAAGAAAATTTCCATCCTGAGGAATTTATAATTCAGAAAGTCAAACCCCAAAGAAACTGTTGCTTTCAAAATATCAGGTTATTTCCAATCTTTTTTTCTTCTTCTTTTGACTCTATGACAGGTCAGATATGGCAAAGTAATTTGAAAGTCTGGGGACATTTATGTTGAGCAACTTACCATGCTAATGACAATTTGGGGGCCTTCTCCACTGCACAGAGGAAAGTCTTAGGTATTAGAGACAGTGTACTGAGCAGTTCATGTCTTACATTTTAATGCTCATGGGTTCATGTAAGTGGCTATTAAGACAGTGTATCTCATTATGTGGAGACTATAAAAATATTTTTGTGGACGTGTTCAAAATAACCTTGAAGTTATAAATTTGTAGCTTTTTGTCTGAAATTACACTGTAAATTTTATTCCATCTTGATATACACACATCATCAAATAAGTGTCCCATTTTTCTTCTCTTTTCCTATCTTTCTTTTATATGTACTAGACATTGATATTGGTTTAAGCCATCTGGGGTAGTGGAAGAATCATGGAACCGAGGTCGAGAGATCTTGGTTCATTTTCCCATTTCAAGATGTTTGGCCTTGACAAAATCACTGAAATTCTCTGACTTTGCTTACAAGGATATTGAACTAGCTGAGTTCATACATATTGATATTTATAAAACAAGAAGTCCTCTCTAAAGAGTAGCATTGAAATATATTCATTAACGTGTGTAAAATAGGTAGTGAGAAGTTACTGCTTGCCACAGGGAGCTGGGCCTGGTGCTTTGTGATGACGTAGACGGGTGGGAGCGGGAGGGAGGCTCATGAGGGAGGGTTTTATGTATATTTATGGCTGATTCACCATGTTGTAAGGCAGAAACAAACACAATATTTCAAGGTAATTACCCTCCAATTAAAATTTTTTAAAAAGAAGAAAAAAGAAATACTCCTCCATCTAAGTCTATTGAATTATTTTCCTTTCTATTCTTTGACTCTCTTTTTATGTAACAACATGATTTCATGATTTTCTGAGCTCCTCCTGGTCCGATTAGGAAAGGTCTACAGAGAATTCTGCTCAATGGACTGTTTGGGAATAGCATCACAAAGTGGTTCAGCAATTCCTTGGGTAGACTATCTGTTGGAAGGGATGTTTCATCTGAGTAGTTTTGTTTCCATTCTCACCTCCAAAAGGAATATGGCTTCAGGCTCAGTCACCTTTTGCTTGTGAGGCTGAGCTTTGCCACACTCAGGGAGTAGCATCTGTTTTAGTGTTCATATACATTATTTAGATTAACCTCAGGCTAGGTCTTCAAATTAAATTTCAAGTAAATTGCTTAAAATTCATAAGAATTCCTGTGGATATTGTTACCATGCAAAGCCTTGACTGAGCCACTTCATCTCTGTGTCCCAGTGCCTGACATAAAGACGTCATGAGAGGAGCCAGTGTGGAGTGAAATAGGTCGATTTTCCTTGACTTTTAGGACAATTTCACCTCATCTTGGGCAGATATGTCTCCCTGACAAGTTTGTGTAGGTAGATATGTTGCATATTGAATAATATTTTAAACATACTAGCTATTTATATTAACTTCTAGTAAATATACTAGACAAAGGTACAATGACTTACTTTGTGGGACAACCACTCAATCTTATGTTCATATAATAACTTTACATGGGCTTCTTGGTAGATCACCCCTACTTCTTCACCTGGGAAGTAAAGATTGAATTTCAACGGCTCCTGAGGTTCTTTCACCACGAAAATTTCTTCACTGAAACTTAAATTTTTATGTAACAGCTTATATTAAATTACAATTGCTGTAATTAGCATTATAGTTTGTCTTTGACAGAATTTTGATTCTCAGGACTTTCAATTTTGATTCTCAGTACGTTATAGTGATTATGAGCACATATTTTGGATTTGGACCAGCCTGGGTTCAAATCTCAATTCATTTATCAAAAGCAAATTGTCATGCCTCTATCAGACTCATTTTTCTCATTGGTAAGTGAGGGTAATAATAAGATCTGCTTTATAGAGCTGTTGTTAGAATTAAATGAGATAATGTACATACACACTTTTTAAAATACTGCATAGGGGTTCTCTAGGCAAGAATACTGGAGTGGGTTGCCATTTCCATCTCCAGTGGACCAAGTTTTTATCAGAACTCTTCACTGTGACCCATGTTGGGATGCCTTGCACGGCATTGCTCATAGCTTCATTGAGTTACACAAGCTTCTTCGTCACCACAAGGCTGTGACGCATGAAGAGAAAAAAAAAGAAGGGGGTGGCAGAGGATAAGATGGTTAGAATGCATCACCAACTCAATGGTCATGAAATTGAGCAAATGGGAGATAGTGAAGGACAGAGGAGCCTGGAATGCTACACTCCATGAGGTCACAAAGAGTAGGACATGACTTAGCCCTTGAACAACAACAACAACGACACATACACACTTAGGACAATACCTGTCACAAGTAGCTATTTTTCTTACTGTAAGCACACTGGGATTGAGATCATGATGAAGAAAAACAGTATAAATATATTTGTTTAATTTCAGATTGAAGATAATGACTGCAGGAAAAGACTAAGTAACTTTATTTATTAAGCTATACTTCAGATTCCCTAGAACTCTCCCTCATCTGGGTAAGAAAATGTCCATGGAGATGAGAACAGCCGTTACACATCAGAATGGCACTTGCATTGATAAATCATCCCTTGCTGTTTAACTCTTCAAATTAACAAATGAAAGAGCATCTTTTAGCAATGGGGTGATATTTATAAATTAAATTTATTGATACACATGGTCTTGGTTATTATTTTAATCTTCCTCTCTAGGTATTTTGTAAGAAAATATAAGTCTTGTGTTTACTTCTGTTTGCTAATGCTTTGATAAATCAGACATTTTTAGTATTCTATCAATGGCAAAAGTCTAATTACCTTATTGTATTCTGATTTATTTCTTTCCTTACTTTCTTTGCATCTGCAGCCCAACAAATGAGTCTCTGAAGAGATATATGTTATGATACAGTGTCAGTGAAATTAATCCTGATCAATTTTAAAGTTCACGTTTTTATTTGATGACTTTCAAGGGAATCACTAAAACTGAGATTGACTTGGTCTCTTCTTTTGTTGGTTAAATATTGTTGTTTGAAAGCAGTGGATCCAAAGTGAAGAAAAAGGCCATTTTAATGCTCTCAACTCTGTTCCATTTCCAAAGAAAAGCTGTGGCAATTCCTCTTGACTATATATAAAATGAGGCTAATTGGTCAAAAAGAACACAGAGGCTCTGGTGGGGTTATAAATTTGGCATCTCATGAAGGCCAGAAGCCTAATTCTTCCAAAATGAGAGAATTTTGAGTGCTATTGAAAATCTACCCTTAGCGCTTTCAGTTGCTCCAAACGTTTGATTTTTCACAGTAATAAAATTGTTGTCCCATATCTGTGTTACAGCGAACATCTTGTCTGATGTTACATGTTTCTTATTTGAAAAGCAAGAGAAAAATTTGCACCCAATTAAAGAAGAATATTGAGGTGCCTTATTAAAAACAAAATTCTGGATAATATTTAGTGCTTACTTTTCCATGCAAGAACACTTAAATCCCCTTATATAATTTGACACATAGTTTTAGAGTTCAAGTACAAAGCACTTAGCCTATAGTTGATTGAGAAAAACCAATGGTATAGGGAAGGAATTTCTGCTTTCCTCCACAATTGAAACTTGCCAAGATTTCTACATAGCTAATATGAAATACATCCACGTATAGCCTTCATACTGTTTTTTAAATTTACTTATTTTTGATTGACGGGTGATTGCTTCACAATATTGTATTGGTTTCTGCCATATATCAATATGAATCAGCCATAGGTGTACATTTGTCCCTCCCTCTTAAACCGCCCTCACCACTCCCTCCCTATCCCACCCCTTTAGGTTGTCACAGAGCCCTGGTTTGACTTCCCTGATCACACAGCAAATTCCCACTGGCTATCTATTTTACATATGGTAATGTATATGTTTTCATGCTATTCTATTTGTCCCACCCTCTCTTTCCTCCTCCTTCCTCGTGTCCATAAGTTTCCATATTGTTTATATGATTTTTATCCTTTTATGCCCTACACATGTATTTCTTATTTTTGTAATGCCATTTCCTTTGTTCTGTTTTTAGTCACAAAAAATAATTCCCAAAAAAGTAAAGAAATATGGATGTTTCCAGAAAAATCTTTAGCATTGTATCAGAAACATCACATCCAAATATGTGTTTTTATTCGACACTGCAGAGCATATTTAAATATAGTATTAAAAATTCTCAATTTTAAACTTTATTTCATGCTAAGCATAAATGAATATTGAAGGAAATGGTCATTAAGTAATTCAACAGGAATTGAAAATATTATAAATTTAGCAATGGCCAGCATTTGATATGTAAAGCTTGTGCCATTAATGGGGTGAAGGGAGAAATCTAAAAAGCACAGCTATTTAGATTCACTACTTTCAAATTCATGAAGCTAGGGAAAGAAATGTTTCTATAGCCACTATCAGAATACACTAATTATTTAGAATCTCCCCTACAGCATAACCACCAAAAATCAAATCTTGAGGGAACTTTGGCTAACTTTAAATCACATAGCTCATTGTTCTGGGAGCAAACCGATTTTATTTTTTCTCCTCCTTTTTTTTTTTATCGTTAATGTCAAGCAAACATTTATTTCAGGTGCAAAGCCTCAGGATATGTTAGTGAACACAGTGGCTGGGCTGTGCTAGTGCTTACTGCCCACTAAGTGGGTGGGAAAAGGGTGTTGTGACCCTCTTACCCTTCCCACCAGTCTCCCTAACAGCTTTGGCCTTCAGGTCAGCTCAATTTCCCCTCCACTGAGTGGCCATTACGGTGCCTGCTCGGTGATAAATGCTTTTTGTAAGAGACTGCTTTGCCGGCAGCTAGCACTAGGGACGTCTGCCACCCGGGCCAGCCAGACAAACTAACATGCTAGCCCGCGATGGGCCTGTTACCTAGCAACGTGCCTGGCCTCACCAAAATGAATAGACCCACAAACAAAAATGAAAAGGAGATAAAACGAGTCAAAGTACAAGGGGGCGAGGAGGTTAATATTCCTCTGTCGAATAACTTCGTTTTGGAGAATTGCATTTTAACCTTTTTTTTCAAAGCTGAAAGTGGAGACATGTATTGGAAATTAAATTAGGCCACATTTGTTTTTTTTTTCAATGTTTTCTTTTATGCAGAATTTTCTGTCCCTCTCACGCCATAATTTTCTAACTTTCTCTTAAAGTGGAAGGAGACGCAGCATTGGGGAACACACGGTGGATAAATAAATATTTCATGTTTCCTACATCATCTCGCTGTGTGGCTTTGAGCAGGTAGCTTAAGTTCTCTGTTGCCCAATTTCTCCGTTGGTAAAAGAAGATGGTGGAGGTAATTTATTAAATACAATGAGAGGGTGAGGTGTAATGTTTCACACCAAGTAAAGACTCCCATTTTCCTTAAATTTGAATACAGTGAACTCTTATTCTACAATGTAAGATGTTACCTTATGGACTAGTGAAGACTGCACTCCATTAAATAAATGGCTTTAGCTTTGAGGTTCAGTGAAAAAGTGAAAAAAGTGAAAGCATTAGTTGCTCGGTTGTGTCCAACTCTTTGGGACCCCGTGGACTGTAGTCCACCAGGTTCCTCTGTCCGTGGAATTCTCCAGGCAAGGATACTGGAGTGGGTAGCCATTCCTTTCTCAGGAGATCTTCCTGACCCAGAGGTTAAACCTGGGTCTCCTGCATTACAGGCAGATTCTTTGCTGTCTGAGTCTCCAGGGAAGCCTAGGGGCGCCCCAAAATTGTTAGGCCATCTTGATGTTGTATGTGTCTGAGTGTGTGCTTGTGTGTGTAATTTTGAGTATCAGAATCCCATGGACAGAGGAGCCTAGAGAGCTACAGTCCATGGGGCCGCAAAGAGTTGGACACGACTGAGCTACTACCCTTTCACTTTTCACTATGCACCAGGTACTGTACAAGGCCTTGTTAAAGGTAAAAATACATATTAGTGTTTGTAGGTAAAAATGAATGGATGAGCCCAGATTTATTCAAAAAATTTGTTTCACAAATTTTTTTAGGGCATCTCATTCCAAGGATTGGTATCTTGATAATTTCTACCATAACTGCCATAAACAGAAATATAAATGCATTATTCATAAAATTTTCAAATCCCCCTCTTATCATCCTCCCAATCACTGGCCTCATTCAGGCCACCATCTCACATTTGGATTGCTAGTCTAGCCTCCTAATTTCCATATTTCAAGTTTACTTCCCTGTATTATACTGTCTGCCAAAGTTAGCTGCTCAGTTACCTGGAGTCCTTTGCTTAAAATCCTCACTTGGTTCCGTACTGCACAAACTCTCTTTCTTGACTCATAAAACCCCTCACAGTGTCTCATCTCAGACTAGCATGCATTGCGAGTGCTACCCTCATCCACAGAACTGCTCTCTGTTCTCCAGATGCACCAAGCACAGGAACTCCTTCCTGCCTCTGCATATACTGCCCCTGTGTTAAGAAAGTACTTCCCTGTCCCACTTCTCCATCCAGAAAACTCCTCGTCTTTCCTTAAGATTCAGGTCACGTGCATTTCTTCTACCCTCAGGCAGATCCCTCCAATATGCTTTCATGGCCCTTTCTACCTAGCTCTCACCTGGAGCAAGTCCCTTTCTCTGTTGATTCATATCTGTAAAATGGCATAGTCACGTACGGATGTCAGAGTTGGACTATAAAGAAAGCTGAGCACCGAAGAATTGATGCTTTTGAACTGTGGTGTTGGAGAAGACTCTTGAGAGTCCCTTGGACCACAAGGAGATCAAATCACTCAATCCTAAAGGAAATCAGTCCTGAATATTCATTGGAAGGATGGATGCTGAACCTGAAACACAAACTCCAATACTTTGGACTCCTGATGCAAACAATTGACTCATTGGAAAAGACCCTGATGCTGAGAAAGATTGAAAGCAGGAGGAGAATAAGATCACAGAGGTTGAATGGCATGACCAACTCTATGGACATGAATTTGAGCAAGCTTCGGGAGTTAGTGATGGGCAGGGAAGCCTGGCATGCTGCAGTCCATTTGGTTGCAAAGAGTTGGACATGACTGAGTGACTGAACTCAACTGAACTGAATAGTACTTACTTCCTAGGACAGGCTTCCCAGGTGACTCAGTGGTAAAGAATCTGCCTGCTAATGCAGGAGACTGTGGGTTTGATCCTTGGGCCAGCAAGATGCCCTGGAGGAGGAAATGGCAACCCACTCCAGTGTTCTTGCCTGGGAAATCCCATGGGGTTGCAAATAGTCAAACATGACTGAGCACCTGGGCATGCACTTCACAGGGCTGTTATAAGGAAATGAGTTACTAACATAGAAAGTGCTTAAAACTATGTAGGACATTTGGAAAGCACCCAGTAAACCCTGCTCTTAGGATAAGATCTCAAACATTGCATTTATTTGATAATCACTTTGTCTCACCTCTCAGATAATAAGATTTTGTTGAGAGCAGGAAGTATGCCTTAATTAGCTTTACATTCCTTGTGCTGGACATTTGTTTGCCATTGTATCCAATAGTAGGTGCTCAATGAAGGTTTTGCTGCAAGAATGAATGAATGAATGAATGAATGTTTCTATGACTGCCTGGGTTAATGATGGATTTTGTGCCCTTTATGGTTTAGCATCCTTTCTTTTCAAAACAAATGTTTCACACTTAGTAAACTTTTCTCATGGGGCTTTTGTTTTTAGGATGCTCACGAATAGAAGTGTTCTTTTCTCCATCTTCTGCTTCTATTGGAAAACCATCATAAACTCTTTTATTACATGGACTGAACTTGGATGCTTGAATTCCAGAGTTGCCTGGAAAACTCCTGTAAAGTGATTGTGCTATTTTTTGTTTCATGGCTGTTAGATTTAGCTTCACTGTAGATTGCCTATAAATTTTACAGGGTCCAGTCTTTAAACCAGCACTCTGACTTGTCGCCTCCCTCTGTCTTGTGTTATCAGAATCAATATTATATTTTAAAATCTAAAAATATGCTTATTTATCTTCTTAAAAAATTTATGTTGAGTACAAATAATTATTTTTTAAAATAATCACAAATTTTTGGCCTGACTATAGAATAAAATTTCAGGGACCCACAGACTCTGTATTACATTGATCAATTGATCCGCATACAGTATTAAAAAGGGAAGAGTAGGATCTTGAGAGCAGAACAGAGACATGAGTATTCTTTCCAAACACAGAAAATCACCTCCCCATGGACACCAGAGAGATGAAACTTTTTGGTAAACTTAAAAGCCTGACAAATCTATTTTTCTTTTACCCTAAAGAGAGGCAGACTGTACTTGTGGAAAGAACATGGGCTTTGGAGACAATCCAACCTGGAAATGAAACTCATTTTGCCATTTAATGGAACAGACTAAACTAACCAAGGTGCTTATCCTTTCTGACTCTCGGTTTCCTTATCTGTAAAATGGGAATCTTCCTTCCAAAATTTGATAGGATGAAATGAGATACCACACATAAAATACCAAGCAGAGTGAGTGTACAGTCTTGCTCAGTAATTATTAGCTTCCTCCCAAAGCTCTTTCCTTTTGTTATTTTTGTTCCCATCTAATGTAAAACAAACCCCAGACACACCATCCTAACTCTCTCCCTGAGGTTTTTATTTTCTGCCATCACTATACTACCTCCAAGGATGGGATTTTTCTTTGAGGCTCTGGCCCCCAAATAATCCTTTTTACTCTGATCCCTTTGAGATACTCTGGGATGTCAAAAAACAAACAAGAAGAAGGGACTCTACTCCAGGGTGGGAAGTGATGAGTACAATAAATGTATCAATAGTTGGCTCACAAAGCAGTTCTGCAACTTGAGACTTGAACCCTGGCTGTTTGGCTCTCAAGCCTGTGCTTTTAACTACTATTTGACTGCTGTCCACAAAGACAAAGGATTGTCTGGGGACGGGAAATTCGCATTGGAGAGGACGCTGGCTTTGGATCAGCCACTGAATTTGAATTCCTTCTCGACCACAGATACTTGGTGAAGCCTTGGTGGTGGTGGTTTAGTTGTTAAGTTGTGTCCAACGCTTGTGACCCCATGGACTGTAGTCTGCCAAGCTCCTCTGTCCATGGGATGTTCCAGGCAAGAATACTGGAATGGGTTGCCGTTTCCTTCTCCAAGGGATCTTCCCTACACGGGGATTGAACCCGGGCCTACTGTATTGCTGGCAGTCTCCTGCATTGCAGGTGATTCTTTACTAACTAAGCCACCAGGGAAGCCCAGGGAAGCCTTCCACGACCATAACTGCCCACGTGCTTGGTGCAGCAGTGACCTAGGCTGGCATGGCCTTCACTTTCATGGCGCTCACTGTCTCCTTAATGTCCCACCTGCCCGTGTCTTCATCCCAAGGTGGGGATAAGAGCCTCACTTCCCTCTGTTACGGAGTAAAGTGAAATAATAGGAGTAAAGTGAAATCATATTAAGAGACTGTTGAGCATTCATTTGTATGCTAAAGGCTTCATACAGGTTATCTTATTTCATGCTCCTAATCACCTCCATGTTATTTTACATGTAAAGAACCCAGGCCACTTGCAGGGTTGGACCAGGGTGGACCCTGAAGCAGGTCTCTCTGCTGCCAGTGCCCATGTTCCCAACACCGAATTAAGGAATGAGAAGTGGCTGGCAGAGCCCTGGACACATTGCAGTGGTTGGTGCTTCCTGAGCTGGCAATCCTCTTCCTTCCTCCTCCCCTCTCCCCTCTCCTTTCACGCTTTCCTTCCCATCCTCAATCTTAAGTGCCCAGATATGCCCAGAGAACACAGAAATGAGAGAGAGAGAGAGATGCAAAAGGGGCAGAAAGACTGACATGATGCCCTTCGCAGTTCTCCCCAAGGAAGCCCCATGGCCAGTACTTATATTCATTAAGCTCCCTTGGAATCAGTTGGGCTTTCCCAAACTTCGATAGTTAAGATCTTATGATTATATTCATGAGTTGTGTTTTCATCTCTCTTCCTTTCTCAGTGTATGCTTTTCAATTTGTTTCCTCATCCCTCACTTCCTTTTCTCTCATCTGCATACTCCTGGGTCCACCACATACTCAGTCTAATGATAAGACAGTGACTCCATCCAAGGGCTTGGATGCTGCTGTTTCCATCAGTGACTTGAGCAGAGTTCTAGGGGTTTATAGCTCGTTAGATTCTTGTTGGAAGTTTGGCCTGGCAATCAGGATCTCATTGTTCTGGATACCGTACACATGTTGCTGTAGAGAAAAACAGCTTTAGAATGGCTTGCTCTTTCTGTGATCTCTGTCCATGTGTCTCTTAGGTCTAGAGTTACCATGCATACGTAAGTTTGAAAAACATCCTAGCAGCTGAAAATGAGAATAACTTACATTTACAGGATAAATCTTGAAAATGAGAGCTGTTTTGTGCCAAGAAATTATCTTGCATTGACCCTAATGACTATTTTACAAGATTTCTGGGGATGGCCTCAACCACAAAAGAAAGTATAAATATGGAAAGTTTAAGCCTTGGAAACTATACAAGCTGTCTTTATCGTCAGGGACACAGGTACCAACATTTAATGAGCATCTTACTTCTAAAACAATTTTTAATCCTCACAACCCTGCGGTAAGTGCTTTTCTTAGTCCCATTTTACAGATGAGAGAAATAGAGCCCAGGAAGATTAAGTAAATTGCTTAAGATCTCATAGCTAGGAGGTGGGATTAAGGCTCAGATGTGTGTGACTCCAAAGGCATTACTATTCACTGCATTGTATCTCACAGGTAAAAATCAAAACAGTTGGTCTAAACAAGCTGTTCACATTGGGGTGGAAGGGAGGGCCTGGTAAGTGATAAAACTGCTGCAGGGAATGATGATGGGAAATTAGAAGGTGGCCCAGTAAAGAGGTAAACAGCATTAGGAAGTTTGATTGTCATCTCAGGACAGGGAATAGAGGGAAGTGTCCAGTTCAAGGTGGTGGGAAGGTCAGATAAGACCAAGGCAGGGTGTTGAGGTCCTTAGCAGGTGATGGAGACTCGCTTCTCAGATCAAAGAGAATAACACTGGAATTGAGATTATATAAGAGGTGCTAAAAGATGGCTAGTTGGAGACACAGTTACCAAGAAGGTTAGCAGTGGCTGGAGGCTAGTCAAAGAAATATAAGACCCATGGTTCTTATGCTTAAGGAATTCACAATGTGATGGGGTGAAAATAGGTGTGCATTTACACTAAAAAATTACAACGTAAGGCCATGTGGGTGACGCGCCAAGAGTGGTAAACTTGGTGTGTTTCCTCCCCACTCACCCACTTGTTCGAAGGATATTGAGCAACACAAAAACAGTGCAGATAGGCCCTTTGTGACCCACCTCCTTGCCTTCTTCCCCAGACTCCCTCTCACCATCCCTCCATATCATGGCCACAATGAGTCACTCTGTCTCTGCCATCTTTCACTTCTAGAACATGGCACATGACAATGCCCATCTGGAACACACTTTGCCTGCCTACTCCTAGTTCCCAGGTCTTACCATAGTCCTCATTTTCAGGAAGCCTCCCCTGACCCTTACCCTGTCAGCTGAGGTCTTGATCCATCATAACCTTCTTTGCCTTCTTTTATAATTGTAAACTCTGTAAAGGTTGGGACAAGCTTTATTTTGTTCACTGTGCTTCAGTTCAGTTCAGTTCAGTTGCTTAGTCATGTCTGACTCTTTGTGACTCCATGGACTGTAGCAGTCCAGGCTTCCCTGTCCATCACCAACTCCCAGAGCTTGCTCAAACTCATGTCCATCGAGTTGGTGATGCTATCCAAACATCTCTGTCATCCCCTTCTCCTCCTGCCTTCAATCTTTCCCAGCATCAGGATCTTTTCTAATGAGTCAGTTCTTTGCATCAGGTGACCGAAGTTTTGGAGCTTCATCTTCAGCATCAGTCCTTCCAATGAATATTCAGGACTGATTTCCTTTAGGATTGATTACTTTGATCTCCTTGCAATCAAAGGACTATCAAGAGTCTTCTCTAACACCACAGTTCAAAAGCATCAATTCTTTGGTGCTCAGCTTTCTTTATGGTCCAAATTTCACATCCATACATGACTACTGGAAAAACCATAGCTTTAATTAGATGGACCTTTGTCAACAAAGTAATGTCTCTGCTTTTTAATATGTTGTCTAGGTTGGTCATAGCTTTTCTTCCAAGGAGCAAGCGTCTTTTAATTTCATGGCTGCAGTTACCATCTGCAGTGATTTTGGAGTCCCCCAAAATAGTCTGTCACTGTTTCCACTGTTTTCCTATCTATTTGCCATGAAGTGATGGGACCAGATGCCATGATCTCTGTTTTTTGAATGTTGAGTTTTAAGCCAGCTTTTTCACTCTACTCTTTCACTTTCATCAAGAGGTTCTATAGTTCCTCTTCACTTTTTTCCATTAAGGGTGATGTCATCTGCATATCTGAGGTTATTGATATTTCTCCTGGCAATCTTGATTCCAGTTTGTGCTTCATCCAGTCCAGCATTTCTCATGATGTACTCTGCATAGAAGTTAAATAAGAAGGGTGACAGTATACAGCCTTTACATACTTCTTTCCCAATTTGGAACTATTCTGTTGTTCCATGTCCAGTTCTAACTGTTCCTTCTTAATCTGCATACAGATTTCTCAGGAGGCAGGTCAGGTGGTCTAGTATTCCCAGCTCTTGAAGAATTTTCTGCAGTTTGTTGTGATCCACACAGTCAAAGGCTTTACCATAATCCATGAAGCAGAAGTACAGTGAATAGCACAGAGTTGGTGCTCAATAAATATTTTTGTATGAGTGAATGAATGAATGGATCATTTCATGGTCACTCAGTGTCTAGTATAGCACTGGGAACTATTGAAAAAGCTAGGCATTATTCTAAGATCTTTACATGTATTAGCTCCTTTAATCCTTATTACAACTTTGTGGGCTAGGAACTATTATTATCCCTGTTTTATAGATGAGAAAAGGAAGTTCAGGACCCAGGCATTCAGATACCAGAAACCTTATATTGGAACACATGGGAATGACTATTATTTTTCTGGAGTCACATACTTTAAAATTACAGGGTATATTCATTTTTTATTGGATTAAACTTTGAACGGGGTTGTT
This sequence comes from Odocoileus virginianus, assembly GCF_023699985.2. Taxonomy (NCBI): domain Eukaryota; kingdom Metazoa; phylum Chordata; class Mammalia; order Artiodactyla; family Cervidae; genus Odocoileus; species Odocoileus virginianus. The sequence goes on from NC_069678.1 coordinate 63,802,655, forward strand.
CATGTAAATTCTGCTATAAGAAGCTCCAAATCTGGTGAAGTCCTGGGCTAGCATCACCAGTGTCACTTTTAAACAAGAGGGGCAACAAGAGGGACTTCCAGAAATGAGGGAGTTTCAAGGTGGTTGGTGGTCCTTTCTCTGAAAGATCAAATGAAGAGGCCCCATCTGACTGTAAGTGTGTATGTTAACAAACCAGTCGGAGGCATTGCTACTAAATATCATTCATAAGTAACATCTGCTTTAATTCACATCCTTTCGGAAAATAACAACATCTTAGCATGCTCTGATAATTGAGCTCCTAACACCTGCAGGTGAGAAAACACAGATGGAATCACTGCACTAACAGATTTCTTACATGGGAGTTGGGCAAAAGGGAGTTCAGTTCAGTTCAGTCACTCAGTTGTGTCTGACTCTTTGCAACCCCATGAACTGCAGCATGCCAGGCCTCCCCGTCCATCACCAACTCCTGGAGTCCACCCAAACCCATGTCCATCGAGTCGGTGATGCCATCCAACCATCTCATCCTCTGTCGTGCCCTTCTCCTCCCGTCTTCAATCTTTCCCAGCATCAGGGTCTTTTCAAATGAGTCAGCTCTTCTCATCAGGTGGCAAAGTACTGGAGTTTCAGCTTCAACTTCAGTCCTTCCAATGAACACCCGGGACTGATCTCCTTTAGGGTGGACTAGTTGGATCTCCTTGCTGTCCAAGGGACTCTCAAGAGTCTTCTCCAACACCACAGTTCAAAAGCATCAATTCTTTGGCGCTCAGCTTTCTTTATAGTCCAACTCTCACATCCATACATGACTACTGAAAAAACCATAGCCTTGACTAGATGGACCTTTGTTGGCAAATTAATGTCTCTGCTTTTTAATATGCTGTCTAGGTTGGTCATAACTTTCCTTCCAAGGAGTAAGCGTCTTTTAATTTCATGGCTGCAATCACCACCTGCAGGTTTTTGGAGCCCAGAAAAATAAAGTCAGCCACTGTTTCCACTGTTTCCCCATTTATCTCCCATGAAGTGATGGGACTGGATGCTATGATCTTAGTTTTCTGAATGTTGAGCTTTAAGTAAACTTTTTCACTCTCCTCTTTCACTTTCATCAAGAGGCTCTTTAGTTCTTCTTCACTTTCTGCCATAAGGGTGGTGTCATCTGCATATCTGAGGTTATTGATATTTCTCCTGGCAATCTTGATTCCAGCTTGTGCTTCCTCCAGCCCAGTGTTTCTCATGATGTACTCTGGATATAAGTTAAATAAGCAGGGTGACAATATACAGCCTTGACATACTCCTTTTCCTATTTGGAATCAGTCTGTTGTTCCATGTCCAGTTCTAACTGTTGCATGGAAGAGTTAAAACAATACAGTTCTTCACTACTGTGTTCATGATTGCTGCACAAACAAGCATCCCCTGCAAAGGCCCTCCAGACCTAACACTTCACTGCTTGCTCGATGCCCTGTCAATAACAGGAGCTTTGCCTGTGGAGCACATAGTAAATAATATTCCTTAACAATGTGTGCTGCTTAGCTGTTTTGTTGCATTGAGCCATCAAAGCTTACTGAGCAGCCCCTGGGTGCCAGGCACTGACAAGTCCAGTAGATGCTGTTGGTGCCCCACCCATATTCCTTGGCACTCACCTCCATGTTCTGAAGGTTGTAAGCACCTATGACTGCCTGAGGGCGTTTTCAGGTCCACAGAGCACACTTGGTCTAAGAAGACCAATAGATGGGGAGTCAGTGGATAAACGCCCAGCTGCTCTACCCCTTAGTGGGACAACATGTGGACATATTCTCCAGAGGGATTGGGATCTTGCTTGATTATTCCTGGGTCAGGAAGATCCCCTGGAGAAGGGAATGGCAATCCACTCCTGTATTCTTGCCTATTGACAGTGTCCCCCCATTGACAGAGGAGCCTGGTGGGCTACAGTCCGCAGGGTCGCAGAGTTGGACATGACTGAGCGACCACACTTTCACTTTCTTATCAGCCTCTTTCCCTCTGCTGTTTCCTCTCCCGAGTCCTCTCTAGGTATTCTCTGTGACCACTTCCCAAATAAACTATTTGTACTTGAATGCTTGTCTGGGAGTCTCCTGCTGGGGAAATCCAAACTAAGAAGCTAGGCTGTGGGAAGACAGAGGCAATCAAGACATGTCTGCCTTCAAGATGTTCACAGTCTAGAAGATGAGAAAAACAAAATAATTCAGTGATATAAAAGTGTAAAAAATGCACACAGAGGGGGTTACGGAATGTGGAGGAGAATCACAGAACTCACGGGAGTGTGGAGGGAGTGGAGCAATCAGGAGGAGATAAGATGAGTTGTTAGCTTCAGTGGTAAGTATCATGCTGTAAACAGTTTAATATTTGTAGAATAAATGATCTGTAACACAACATTTGTGTATCTATACAGTTACAGAAACACTATAAAGTGGAATTTTCACTCAGCCAGGGGCTTAGGTTGCTAACGGTTTGTATTCTGAGGAAATATTCCTATCATGTATATGCACTGGTTTATATCACTCCTGTGTACCTGGGTTCCTGGGTTCGTTTCCCGTGCATGCCTCCCACCATGAGCAGTTGCGGCTGCAGTCGGGGTGGACAAACACCCTAGCATTCCTGCTCTGAACGCTCTTTTCCAGGGCAATGCCAGGATTTATTTGTTTCTCTGTTGCTCCCTGATGCCCACCACACGTTCTTGGTGGTGCTCCCCATTATTTTCCTGTGCTGGCATAAAAAGAAATAATTATCATATACTTTTTTGTGCCTACTTTTTCAGAGTTTGCCCTTAAACTCTAAGCTCCACAAGGGCAGGGAGCTTTCTGTTTTGTTCAGCAATATATACTCTGTACAACACGGTGCCTACCACATGATGGGTGTCAGTCAATGTGCTGAATGAATGGATTGTTGGATTACATGAACAGGAACTCTTTGTAGAGAAAGTCAAGCTATCATGAATTATTATGTCATAGCACTTGGCCCAGAACCTGGTAAGCACCATTAAAAGTTCATCAAACAAATTGTTTTTTAAAAGCTCAGAGTTAAAGAATAACCTATATTAGTGACAGAAGGGAATTAGAACAGAATGTTTAGTACCTTTTCTTTTTTTGGTTGCCACTTTTATTCAAATAGAAAATCATTTCCATAATTACAAATGGTCATCAATCACAGAGCTTCTATGCCAATCGCTCTCCCTACCTCTCAGTTGTCTTGGGCAGCTCCCAGAAGCTCTTTCAGTCACATCTCAGAGCCTCAGAAGACGGTTAAGACTGAATGCCAAGTTCATGTTGAATAAAGCGGCCACTGCCAGTATAATTACCCAAATGAGAGCCTGGCTAGACTGCCAAGGGTTAGCCTCTTGATTCCTCTCACAAGTCCAGTTTTGACAGGTGGTCAGGTTACTTTCAAAAAGGAGATAATCTTTCTCCAAAGTGAGTTGCTAAATATCCAAAAGAGAAGCCATACAAGAAAGCTAGTTCCCAGAACTCATGAAAGCACCATGCTTACATCCACACCTGCTGTAAATGGGGTCTTCTCTTGGCAGGACCCTCACTGGAATAGAACCTTTTCTAGGAGATGTCTTAATCTCCCTTAAGAAGCTCTGTGCTTTTGGAGGATCACAAACCTTGGGCACAAGCTGAAAGATCGTTTATTCCAAACCTTGGCCTCCCAGCTGATCCTTAAGTAAACGTTCTTAGAATAGTCCTGGCTTTATGATTAGGACATTTGACATTTGGTTTTAGGCTTGTCTCAATGGGGAAAAACAATGAGAACACCACCGACAGTAATGATGACTATTTATTGAGCTGTATGTGCATTATCTCATTTAATTCACAAAACATCCCCATGAGTTAAGTATTATTACTATTCACATTTTGTAGATGAGGAAACCGAAGTTTAAAGAGACTGTGTAATTTTTCAAGACCATTTAGCTAGTGAGTGGTGGGGCTAGGATTTAAACCAGACACTTGTTTTCTGAAGCCTTCTGCTGTTGGGCCTATGATCAGAACATGAAAGAAAAGAATCATTTGGAAGACTAGAAAGTCATACCCTTTTGCAAGTTGAGTCTCCAAAAGATGTAGCTTCACACAGGGGCTTCTTTGTTGCTTCACAACAGATCTTACATGGCAGATGAAGGATGTAACACTGAAAGGGAAGATGAGCAAGTAAAATCCCAACTTCTTATTGATTGTGAGAAAATGCATTAATGTATTTATTTTATAACCTGATGATAGATAAAAGTGACAACCATGTAGAGCAGAAACCAGAAGTGCATTCTCTTGACCTTTTTATAATAGGCAACAAGTGGCAAAACCAATATCCCAGAATGTCTACCAGGGTCAGAATGTGAGTAACCTCTACTTTTTTCTTTCCTTAGTCATATTAGGCTAGATTGTGCTGCAATAACAAGCAAACCCCAAATCTCAGTGGCTTAAAACAATAAAGGTTCATTTCTTACCCCTGCTACCTGTTCTTCATTCTTCATAGGCCTTCTGCTCCTGATTGTCTCAGGAAAAATATGAGCTGAGGACGCCTCCCACACCTGGAATGCTGATGGCTGCTATCTGTGTAGAAGAAAACCTGACAGATCACTCACTGGCTCTTAAAGCATCCTGCCTGCAGTTGACACCTGTCACTTTTGCTCAAAATTCATTTTTTAAGGCACATTACATAGACGCAGTTAACTTAAAGTGAGGGAGCATTTACTTAGAAGGAGAGGAAATTGAAATACTGGTAAATAGTACTAATGACTTCAAAATAAGATCTCTCAATCACATTAAATATGCTTAGCTAAGAACAGATAACATTGTTCACTTAATAAAATAGATCTTGATTATTTCAAGCAGGTTATCATGGAACCTACCATAATATTTCCTTTGGCCACTGTTTATTGGTCAGTCTCTCACACACAGCCCTGAGCTTTTGAGGTCAGTGAGGGGTCTTATTTATCTTTGATTATTTAGTTCTAATACAGTGCTAGTAGCATGTGCATTATTCATCTTGGGCTGCAATAAGAAAATACCCAAAGATGGAGGTGACTTAACAGAAATTAATTTTCTCACAGTTGTAGAGGCAAAAGCAAGATCAAAATGCCAGCATGGTTGGTTTCTGGTAAGAGCTCTCTTCCTGGTTTGCAGATGGCTGTCTTTTCATTCTGTCCCACAATGGACTTTCTTTGATCCATGCACACGGGGGAGAGAGGAGAGAGAGAGAGAGAGTGAACTCTCTGGTGTCTCTTAAGAGGATACTAATCTTATTGGATCAAGGCCCCATCCTATGACCCATTAAACCTTAATTACCTCTTTACTGCAAATATAGCTGCAAAGGGCTTAAGCCTTCAACATTTGAATTTTAGGGGGACACATTCAGTTTATGGCATCATGGTAGGCTTCAGCGTTTCTTGAATAAGTGGATGGCTGAATGAATGGATGGATGAATGAATGAATGATTCCAAGTAACCAATAGTCTTCCTTTACTGCCCAGCCCCTGAACATATGCCACTTTGCCTCACCTTCCTCTTCCCATTTTCATCTCTCTTGTACTCTTTCTTCAGTTGTGAGGTTCATTCATTCTTCAAGACCCAACCAGAACACTGCTACCCTGAGGAAATCCATTCTGATCTACACACCCTCCTATACCCCCCTAAACCTAGCTAGTTATTTCCTCTTCTCTTCTGGAACACTTGATACCTCCCTTGGTTAGTGTACTGATCATATACAATTATAATTTTTACACAATAGATTACCTTCCACACTGGTCTGTGAGCTCCTACAGAGCAGGGACTAGTAAGAGATGCCTGGCGCTGGCCATAGAACCTAATTCATGTAAGTGCTCAAAAATGTGTTGGCCAAATAAATAAATGGATGAATGTGTCTTCTGATGTGTTAGTCTTCTACTGTGATTGTGTGTGTGTACATCTGTGTTTGGCAAGCAGTTTACCCATATGCATACCAAGACTGGGGCTGTCGGTAGCTGCAGGAGAATCAGAACACATCATGCTTCTCATTAAAGCACATTCAATCAGGTGGGAGGGGAGATATATATATATAGATATATATATATATACACACATGTATAATTAGGTGGCACTAGTGGTAAAGAACCGTCCTACCAATGGAGGAGACATAAGAGACTTGGGTTTGATCCTTGGGTTGGGAAGATCCCCTGGAGAAGGAAATGGCAACCCATTCTAGTATTCTTGCCTGGAGAATCCCATGGACAGAGGAGCCTGGTTGGCTATAGTCCACAGGGTCTCAAAGAGTCAGACACAACTGAAGTGTCTTAGCACACATGCTTAATTATGACATTCATATTGATGTATTGAAGAGACCACAACATTGTAAAACAAATATACTCTAATAAAAAATTTAAAGAAGTAAACAACAAAGCACATTCAAACATACACAACAGAGGCAGCCATTCTTGTCTCATCTTTGCTTGATTTATTCTCAGCTATGATCCCCATCTGGCACTTGCAGTCTTGATGCCGCCTCTTGGGAATCTGAGCAGTCCTCCAGGATGGCAGGGAACACACTTCTTCACCACCACTGTATCCCCAGACCATGGCATGAAGCATGGAACCTAGCGAGCACTTACTTTAGGTTTGTTGAATGACAGAGTTAAGCACCAAGGCCCTAGGAAAAGGCAGGTCCAAGAGCATCATTTTAAGAGATTTTTGACTTCAAAGAGGAAAAGATCTGACATCACAGAAGCCTTGACATAGAAGATGCTCATGTCAGATATGCTTGGCTGAATTCCAAGCTGTCATTCCAGAACCTTTGAGGAGATATGACTATCTCTCTTACTCATGAAGATCTGGGAACTGGAGAGCCCCCAATAGTTCAGCCTGCTGTAGCATTGCTGAACACAGACTACATACAGTCTCTGATGGCAAGGCCTGTGCTCTACAAAGACCACATCTCCAGGAGGATGGCTTACAATTCTGTCTGTCCAGTGCATGGCTGGCTGTGCGTGTGTGGCCTTAGCTTTGTCCAGAAGGTTTCAGGGACAGAGCAACTCCCTATCAAGGTAGACACTCAATAAATACGCATGACAAGAAATGAAACTGTGTTGTTCTGTGCAAATATAAAGCCTGCCAGCAGGTATGTCTGTTCCATGCGAGAAGCAGGACCCAGGAAGAAAGCAGCGGGGGCACGCGCGGCTTTTTCCTATCTGCCTCTGCAATCGAGTCCAGTGCCCTGGCCTCCACCAGCAGGCGGTTGGCAGAGGCTGCGGGCCGGGTCTGCGCGGCCCTGGCAGCGGCGGAGTGGAGGGTGAACCGATGGCCTCTTCAGTCTATTTAGCAGGCTCTGAGATGTGTAAGTACATTATCTGCAAGGCTGGTAAGGAGCGCTTGGGGAGGATTTGTGGGTCTGTGGGAAGGACAAAGAAAAATGTTTTCTAATAAATTATTCACCGTCTCACAATCCCTTTTGGGCAGATTGTTGCTCTGTTTGCCCCGCACTGCTCGGAGCTTCTTCCCTCCGCATCCACAAGCGCAGTTTCTCACCTCCAGAGAGCAGCAGAGATCTCGGGCAGGCTGCTGCGGCTAATGGTGGCAATTAATAACTTGTCATAATCCCGAGGATGAAAGCGAAGGCGCCCCATCAGCAGGCGGGTCATGGCGCTGCTCGCAAGCAAATGAGGTGCAGGTGTGGCCTCCGCTCCGCGCTGCACGGACACCCGGGGCACGACGCCAGACCCAGACCAGCCCGCCCGCCGCCCGCCGCCCGCCTCCGGCCGCTCCCGGGAAGCGCACGGCCCCCCGCCGGGTTCACTGCGGTGCGGAGATATCCCCGGAATGTATCAATAAATCAGATCACTCAACACAGAGCCTGCCAAACACTTAATTGCACCCTTGAACACCGTTAACTCTGCCAGGCCCAACTCGCCTGGGGTTTTTACGCCCCCCGCCACCCCGACTTGCTAAGAATTGCACATCTCAAACTCCCGCCTCCACACAGGTTGTTCCCCCGCCCGCCCCCGGCCCCCACCCCCTCTCCTGTCTACCCCGTGCAAATACTGCAACCAGTAAATAAACAGCCTGATCTGATGAGCTCTCCGTTCCCCCGGTGGAGTCAGAGGACACGAAATCCTCATCAGGGTTTTAGGAAACCACAGAACGCAGAAGCACTTATTTCCCGACAGCTCCAGCCCCTTGCCTTTTCTCTTGTTTCCATTGCTGTGGGTCAGTTCTGCTTGAAATGAACCAAGTTTACAAATCTCTTCTGGTTTGTACACTCCTATTATGCATACGAGGTGATGCATTTGTAACTGTCACACAAGTCAGGGTGATACAGCACTCTCATCTGACCCTATTCATTTAAATGGGTGCGTCTTGATGACATTGATTCATGTTATAAGTTATATCCATGCATTATAATCTTTATGTGTCACCCTACTGGTATTTCTACTACAATGCGGGGGAGGGGGGTCGGGGGGAGGCGACTGGAGATACAGCAAATGATGGTGAGTAGGGTTTAAGAGTGCTGTGAACAATATGAAGTCCATATAAACTCCAAAGCTGTCTAGATAAGTTTATTTTGTTTCCCTATCTTGAGAGGAGGAAATTTACATGCAGAACAGTCCTGGGAGAGGTGTCTCTAGCTGTAAATATTCTGCTAACTTATTAATATTTGGAGAATGTGTGCTTCAAATGCATTTCGCACCAAACAAAAGGGGTAAGTAAACATGATTATGCATGCATGTAAGTCTTTATCAAGGTGGGGTTAATAATGTTTTAAAGCAGAACTATTTCTCATGAAAATAGCTGCTCTTAATAGCCTCTGTCTCTTTATTGTGCTTCTTACTGAAACATAAATCACTAATATGTTTTCAGTGGCAAAGTACTCTCTTTTCCCATTGTATTCACAGATTTAGTGGCATTTCAAATAGATAAACACAAGCAACATCTATCAACACTACAAAAAGGGCGCCTTAATCAAAGCTCCAGGTCCCGGGTCTCAGCATCTCCATTTACCTTGAGATAAATCCATTGGTGTGACCACCACTGCACCGGGTGACAAATCACCCCAGCCGGCCGAGCAGCGCAAGGGCTTATTGGCCTTCCTTTAAGTGGTCTTACCCTTCAATGAAAAGGATGGGGCTTGTCAAGCAGGACCAGATTAAAGTTAGACAAAAAGAAATGATCTGTTATTAGAAAACTCCGATTGAGAATCACAAAACAGGAAAGAAATATGAATAAAAATTTCCAGGGGGAAGACCATCTGATCCCAACAGAAATTAACTCACATTATGGGCATAAGGTAATAGATGGCCTGTAGTTGGAGCTAATGGGGATTTCAGATTAAGGACATGTGGGGGCATGGTTGGGGGTGTTAGCAGCTGCCCTGCGTGTTCAAGTGCAAAGTTCAGGAATGGCCTGGGCTCCTGGCTTCCTAGGTAGATTGTAGTGGTCAGGTGGAGCAAGGAAATTACAACAACCTCATGGACGTGAACACTCATTCATGATTGCCTAGGTATTTTCCAGAAGGTTAACCCTGACAGGAACCTCAGAGGCAGGTTGATTGTCCCATGTCTGGCAAAAGGGAAAACTAAAGGCCTAATGTGACTTGCCCAGGCATACAGCTGAGAGCAGGGCTGAAGGTAGAACTGAGATGATCTGTCTGCTTCCAATTCACTGGGACTCCATTATTTGGCCTCATTTTGGGAGATGACCTTGTTCTGCCTCTGGATTTAAGGATCTTGGTTATCTCCCCAGTTAATAAGAAAGAGAAAACAGAGTGGGGTCCCACAGAAAATGAGCCTTCTTAGTGAAGTCTTGAGTTTAAGCCTGATGCTTGTTCAAATAACAGTAGCTAAGGCTTTCTGTTTCTTACCAGGTACCAGGCATTGTCCATGCATTATCTCATTGCATCCACAGATAGCTATCACCATCATCATTTTCATTTTACAGATGAAGATAAGGTGACCTAAAGAACTGAAGTGATTTGCCAAGGTTGAATAGTAAATGGAGAAGTTTGTTTTTGGCTTGAGAACTTGTGCTCAGGACCACTATCAAGACTTCGAGGCAATGACACTTCTTTTAAGGAAAGCATGTGCAAACAAATAAAATTTAATAAACAAAATGTATGTGATAACATATACACAAAAGGGGGTGAAAACTCGGGTGTTAAGGAAAAAAGCGTGAGATTCCACTGATATAAATAAATAAAATGCCTTCTGATTTTCCCCCAGACCTTCAGATTCTCCTCTGAGAAAAGGAATAAAAAATTAGGCAACTAAGGGACTGATGACCAGTTCCATTTTTTAAATGTGTAAGCTATGTTCCATTAGTATTCATATAGATATGAATCTGTATGCAGATATGTGTATGTGTGTGCTAAGTCACTTCAGCAGTGTCCGACTCTTTGTGACCCTATGGACTGTACCAGCAGACTCCTCTGTCCATAGGATTTTCCAGGTGAGAATACTGGAGTGGTATTGCCATGCCCTCCTCCAGGGGATCTTCCTGACCCAAGGATCAAACCCACGTCTCTTATGTCTCCTGCATTGGCAGGGGCATTTATTTTTACCACTAGTGCTACCCGGGAAGTCGCATGAAGACATGTTACATAACTACTCAAACAGAAGGTAGTGCCACATAATACAGAATGAATTTGGAAACCAATAGTCCAAGGTTTAGATGCCAACTCTGTCATTTCTAGCTCAAGTGATTTTTTTTCTTTCTCATTTTAGTTGTCTTGTATTTCTGGTTCTTGAGCAAGGCCATAACTGCTCCAACTCTCAGTTTCCTCACTTGTTTTACAAGGGTATAATGTCAACCTCACAGAGTAGTCATGAAGATCAAATGAGATGACAGATGCCAAAGCTTAGCAGAATTCCCCGGAAGGGTAAACACATGGCCGCAGAATATATACCACCACTGCCCCCAGTCCTACCCTCCCTCTGTTGGAGAACTGATGGTCACCCTCAGCTCATTTCTTGTCCAGCATCATAAAAAGGTGCTGACCTCAGAGGTACTGAATGGATGATAGCCTTGTCCACACTCTGCCCAACATCTAGTGTATGCATAAAAATGCAGTGAAGCTTCTGGATATTTAGCCTTCACAGAGATATTTAAAAATTGCCAAGTTTTTCATTTCCTTATTTCAGGCTTCCTGACAGATGGGTACAGGCAGTGATTCTCAAAGATGGAAGAAGGCAAGCTATCTAGATTACTAGAGAGAAAGAAATTGCAAACACACAGCAAAAGAAATTTTAAAAGAAATCCCAATCCCCATACTTTGAGAAAGCCAGACCAGCTGAATCTGCCCATCCAGGGAGTTAATAGGTCCATTGGATCCAGGGAGTTAATAGATCCACTGGATCCAGGGAGTTGAAAGGTCCATTGGATCCAGGGAATTAACAGATCCATTGGATCCAGGGAGTTAATAGGTCCATTGGATCCAAGGAGTCAATAGAACCATTGGATCCAGGGAGTTAATGGGTCAACTGGTTCCAGGGAGTTAGTAGGTCCATTGGATACAATAAGATGCCACAGGTATCAATCTGTCTGTTTTATTTTTTAGGGTCAAATCTGGGAAAACAAGTTTAAAAGTATTGATACCAAGCTGGTCATTGCTATATTTGATTTGTAAATATGTCATCTTATGATAGCATTTATGGGGGCCATTGTGTCAAGAGCTTGTTTTCTTTAAGTATTTACACAAATAATCAAGCTAGGTAAAGGAATCTTTTATATGCATTCTAATCTCAGAAATTTGTAGGTAATAACATCAGGGGAAGTATTATTTGCCAATTACTAGTGCCTCCATTCATCAATACAACTGCAAGTGCATATTCTCTGTGTATAACTATATAATTCAATCCAGTTTAATAGGAAGAATAAAATAAAATATCTATATCAAATGTTTCTAATGTCTAAAATGGGCCAAGCATGTATTATGTTTCATTTTTATTTAAAAACATTAAGAATGTGCAAGGCAACTGTGATGGATAATTACAGGCACAGCTATTGATATATTTTGCATTTGTGTTTATGTCTAAATACCTACTGCCTTCTTGATAAACTTCAATTAATATGCCTTCAAGTACTCTGAATGTAATTTTCTGATTAAATACATACACCAGACTCACCACCAACTCATTAATTTCACATAAATTGAATGTTAGTGTTTATATGCAGTTAAATGTGAGAAATAGCATGTCCAATAATCATTTTGCATTTAATATGAACTGAGAGGGTTTTTTTGATTCAGTCCTAACCAAATCCCTAGGACATAAACGAGGTGGTAACTGAATTCTGTGGCTTCAGAATTTGCACATTTAATGGGAAACAATTTCAAAGCCTCTGCTGGTCATTGGAAAGGCTGTTCCATTCTGCTTTTTCCACAGAGCAAAATCTTTCTGAGAACAATGCTTATTATTGATAGGTTTAAAACACCTCAGGTGCTTGCCCATTGTGTGTATTGCTGTCACTCTGTCTTCTGAGCAGTGGGGAAGCAGTGATGGATAACATAGAGAATAATACATGATTCTTGATTGAATGCAAAGCTATAATTCAGTCTCAGGGTTCTGCTGACGTCACAGTGCATGAGAATACAACTCAAAGAGGTGTTTCTTTTACTTATTTTTTAAACCAGGCATTCCTTGTATTCAGGTATGGAGCCAGAGGATCAAGCCACACACTCCAAGGACTTACGTGGTGGTCCAGTGGTTAGGACTTTGATTTCCAAGGCACAGCCTGCAGGTTTGATCCCTGGTCAGAGAGCTAGGACACCACATGCCTCGTGCCAAAAAAAATTGAACCATTAGAAAAAAACCTCAGAAATAATATTGTAACAAATTCAGTAAAGACTTAAAAAAAAAAACATTCACTTGACATGGACTCCAGTCCTCCAGTGGTTTTTAAGGAGAAAATCTTTTGGGGGTGTAATTCCCGAGGTTGAGATCTTCTGTGCCCTCAGGTGAGCGACAAGAGAAACTAGCGCAGGGCATGCTGCTGGCTCCTATCCAGCCGCTCCTTGCTTTGCTTTGTGACGGGCAAATGGAAAGTGTTAGATATGGAGACTAGAACGCTCTCCTCCTGACTCTTCAAGATGTCTTCTGATCCAGGGTTTCCAACATTTCTCTGGTGAGACTTATTGTCTGAGAATTGTTCCCAAGACTCTCACCCCTGGGGATTCAGATTCAGTGAGTTGAAGCTGCAGCCTGAGGGAGTAGGTTTATTTAACAAGTAGTCCAAGCTGATTCCTTAGCAGAGCTGGCAAACACCCTTATCAGTCTCTCTTGGTGTCTGGCCTCAGAATTTCTTCTGCCTTTGCAAGCTGCTTTACACAATTTAGCAATCAATATAGTATTGGTTGATGTTGCCTCCAGTTAAATGAGAATATTTTTTGCAAGGATTTAACACATAACGCATAGTATGTCTCAATAAACGAAAATTTCTCCCCTTCTTGCTTTAGTTGCCTCATCTATCAGAAATGTGTTCTCCCAACCTCAATATTAACAATTCAAGAGAGAAGATCAAGCTGTATATTTCCTCTGTAGGCTCTGAAGTTATACAGTAGGTATTTGGAAGTGATACATTGATTGATTTATGCTATCAGAGCTAGGATGAGACTGGCAGTTCCTTTTCTGTTCATACTTCTTTTGAATATCTAGAGCTATAATACTTCCAAGGCTTATCAGGGAGTGAGTCTCTTTTCAGGCTTAGTTTACCCAGGTCATACTTCCCATGATCCCTTGAGCCTTGCAAAAATGAAGAGTAATAATAATAATAAGAAGAAACAACAGCAGCAGCACTTTTAAAGTACTTATGTGCTGGGCACGCCTCTCAGTGCTTTAGACATTACATGTAACTTGCTTGCTGTGTTTAGTCGCTCAGTCATGTCCAGCATTTTGCAACCCTATGGGCTGTAGTTCCCCTATGGCCAGGTTCTGCTGTCCATGGGGATTCTTCAGGAAAGAATACTGTGCCTTCTTCCAGGGGATCTTCCCAATCCAGGGATCAAACCCAGGTCTCCTGCATCACAGGTGGATTCTTTATGATCTGAGTCACCAGGGAAGCCCATCTGTAACTCATTTAATCCTCCCAATATTCTTAATAAGACAGGATCTATTATTATCATTTTGATCTTATCAATGAGGAAACTGAGGCACAAAGTTTAAAAATTTGCCTAAGGGCAATAAGTAGCAAGGCTAGGATTTGAACCCATGTAATCTGGCAGCCAAAGATGGGGAAGCTGTATACAGTCAGCAAAAACAAGACCAGGAGCTGACTGTGGCTCAGATCATGAACTCCTTATTGCCAAATTCAGACTTAAATTGAAGAAAGTAGGGAAAATCATTATACCATTCAGGTATGACCTAAATCAAATCCCTTATGATTATACAGAGGAAGTGACAAATAGATTCAAGGGCTTAGGTCTGAAGACCTATGGACGGAGGTTCGTGACAGGAGGCAGTGATCAAGACCATCCCTAAGAAAAAGAAATGCAAAAGGGCAAAATGGTTGTCTGAGGAGGCCTTACAAATAGCTGTGAAAAGAAGAGAAGCAAAAGGCGGAGGAGAGAAGGAAAGATATACCCATGTGAATGCGGAGTTCCAAAGAACAGCAAGGAGACATAAGAAAGCCTTCCTCAGTGATCAGTGCAAAGAAATAGAGGAAAACAGTAGAATAGGAAAGACCTCTTTCTTGAAGAGGTCTCTTCAAGAAAATTGGAGATAGCAAGGGAACATTTCATGCAAAGATGGGCACAATAAAAGACAGAACTGGTGTGAACTTAACAGAAGCAGAAGTTATTAAGAAGAGGTGGCAAGAATATACAGAAGAACTATACAAAAAAGATCTTCATGACCCAGATAATCATGATGGTGTGATCACTCACCTAGGGCCAGACATCCTGGAATGCAAGGTCAAATGGGCCTTAGGAAACATCACTATGCACAAAGCTAGTGGAGGTGATGGAATTCCAGCTGAGCTATTTCAAATCCTAAAAGATGATGCTATGAAAGTGCTGCACTCAATATGCCAGCAAAAGTGGAAAACTCAGCAGTGACCACAGGGCTGGAAAAGATCAGTTTTCATTCCAATCCCAAAGAAAGACAATGCCAAAGAATGTTCAAACTACCGCACAATTGCATTCATCTCACACACTAGCAAAGTAATGCTCAAAATTCTCTAAGCCAGGCTTCATCAGTATGTGAACTGTGAACTTCCAGATGTTCAAGCTGGATTTAGAAAAGGCAGAGGAACCAGAGATCAAATTGACAGCATCCGTTGGATCATAGAAAAAGCGAGTGAGTTCCAGAAAAACATTTACTTCTGCTTTATTGACTATGCCAAAGCCTTTGACTGTGTGGATCACAACAAACTGTGGAAAATTCTTCAAGAGATGGGAATACAAGACCATCTGACCTGCTTCTGAGAAATTTGTATGCAGATCAAGAAGCAACAGTTAAAACTGGACATGGAACAACAGACTCCCTTCCAAATCAGGAAGGGAGTACGTCAAGGCTGTATATTGTCACCCTGCTTATTTAACTTATATGCAGAGTACATCATGAGAAATGCTGGGCTGGATGAAGCACAAGCTGGAATCATGACTGCTGGGAGAAATATCAATAACCTCAGATATGCAGATGACACCACCCTTATGGCAGAAAGCAAAGAAGAACTAAAGAGCCCCTTGATGAAAGTGAAAGAGGAGAGTGAAGAAGTTGGCTTAAAACTCAACTTTCAGAAAACTAAGATCATGGCATCTGCTCCCATCACTTCATGGCAAATAGATGGGAAACAAGGGAAATAGTGACAGACTTTATTTTTGGGGGCCCAAAATCACTGCAGATGGTAACTGCAGCCATGAAATTAAAAGATGCTTGCTCCTTGGAAGAAAAGTTATGACTGATCTAGACAGCGTATTAAAAATCAGAGACATTACTTTGCCAACAAAGGTCCATCTAGTTAAAGCTTTGGTTCTTTCAGTAGTCATGTATGGATGTGAGAGTTGGACTATAAAGAAAGCTGAGCACCAAAGGACTGATGCTTTTGACCTGTGGTTTTGGGGAAGACTCTTGACAGTCACTTGGACTGCAAGGAGATTCAACCAGTGCATCCTAAGGGAAATCAGTCCTGAATATTCATTGGAAGGAGTGATGCTGAAGCTGAAACTCCAATACTTTGGCCACCTCATGCAAAGAGCTGACTCAATGGAAAAAACCCTAATGCTGGGAAAGATTGAGGGCAGGAGGAGTAGGGGATGACAGGATGAGATGGTTGGATAACATCACAGACTCAATGGACATGAGTTTGAGTAAGCTCTGGGAGTTCGTGATGGGCAAGGAAGCCTGGTGTGCTGCAGTCCATGGGGTTGCAAAGTGTCAGACATGACTGAGCTACTGAACTGAACTGAACTGAACTAATCTGGCTCCACAGTCAGTGCCTTTAACTAATATTCTATACTGCCTTTACTAGGAACATGGTTAGTCACTCGCAGAGTCCTAGAACTATTTTAGTACCGTGGACATAATCTAATCGAAACTAATGTTACAATAAAAAGATTGAGACCAAAGAAGGGAATTGTTTGACAGAAAATAACCCCACTAGATTCTCTCTCTGATCCCAACTTTACCCTCCTATATGCGATTGCATTAAGTTTCAGAACATCTCTCTTGGAGACTGGTCCTGCCTAGTGCAGGACTCATTTTGTTGAAACTGCACAGTATTCTGAATGTTATATACCAGCAAAAATATAAGCATAAAACTGAGCTTGCAAGAAAGAAAGGGCTGTCCCAGGCTCCCCTGAGGGTTTAGTGGTTAAGAATTCGCCTGTCAATGCAGGGGACAGAGGTTCCATCCCTAGTCTGGGCAGATCCCACCTGCTGTGCAGCAACGAAGCCCATATGCCACAACTATTGAGCTATTGCTCTGGAGCCCTTGCTCCACAAGAGAATCCACCTCAATGAGAAGCCCAGGCACTGCAATCAAGAGTAGCCGCCATTCACCGCAATTAAAGAAAGCCTGCACTCAGCAAGGAAGACCAAGCACAGCCAAAAATAAATAAGCAAGTCTTTTAAAAAGAAAGGGATGTCCCAATACCAGTGACAAACAGCTGCCATGGGGTAGAGGCTGTAGTTAGTATTGCTGTTACTGTGTAGTCAATAATACAGATACAAGATCCAAAATGTAGAAAAAGTATACAATAAATACTATGGCTGTTTCTACCCTTGAGTCCCAGAAGAAAATCAGGACTTCACATACAGTCTATGCCAATGCAACTGTATACATTTGTAAATTCTTTTGTTGTTGTTTACACAAATGATAGCATATTACGTAGATAATTCAGTGTGTTTCTTCACTATGCAGTGTATAGTGAAGTGGTATATAGTTCCACAGTGGTACCTATAGAACTACCTAATCCCTTTTACAGTTATAGATTAGTATTTTATGCATGTATCAAATTTTATACAAGCAGGTTCCTATTAGGGGAAAGTTGTTCGCATGTTTGTTATTTCTCTTTTTGTGGCTATATCCATTGGGTAAATTTCCAGAAGGAGAATTCCAGGTCAAAGAATAAATTTTAAATTTTGATCAATAAACATTGCATTAATTCAATTCCCTGAAAAAATCTTTGAAAGTGATTCTTCCCCACATTCTTAAAAAGCCAGTATTTTATCCAAATTTTTGTCTTTTGTCAATCTTGTATATAGTTCTCACTTGTATTTCCTTTATTATTATGAGATTTAGTACCTTTTCACATTTTGAGTCATTTTCCCTTTTCTTTAAACTGTTTGTATCATTTGCCCATTTTACTATTGTTGAAGCATTTTATGTATTAAGGAAATTAGCCATTTGATTACACTACATAAGGCAAGAATGTTTTCCCAGTTGATTTGCTTTTTCACTTTGTTTAAGGTAGTTTTTTTTCTACAAAGAATTTTGTTTAAAGTTTTTATGAGTTTAAATGTATCAAAGTTTTCTTTTATGGTTTCTGAATTTTATGTCATACTTAGAGAATCCTTCCCATTGCAAGATTACATAAAAACAAATTCTCTCATGTTTCTTCTACAACTTTTATGAATCATTAAGAACAATGTTTGATCCATCTGGAATTTATTTTATTGCAAGATGTACAATGGATCAGGCTTCCCTGGTGGCTCAGCAGTAAAGAATCCACATGCAATACAGGAGCCACAGGAGATTGGGATTCGATCCCTGGGTTGGGAAGATACCCTGGAGAAGGGAGGTGGCAACCCACTCCAGTATTCTTGCCTGAATAATCCCATGGACAGGGGAAACTGGCAGGCTACAGTCCATAGGGTCACAAAGAGTCAGATACAACTTAAGTGACTTAGTACACACACATGTATGTATGTACAATGTATCAAACTCATTTTATAAAAAACCAATTGCCTGAACACCATTTGTTAAATTATCTGGAACCCATGTATATTACTCTACCAATGATGTATGTAAAAATTGAAAAAATGGTGAACACTAAGAGTTGTTCCTAATTAGGTAAATCTTGAAAGGGAGAATGAGGAACGTGGGGCAGAGAATAAGAGACAGAGAGAGAAAGGGCAATATTTGGCCAGGAGTCCAAATTCAGACTGGAGAGTTGGAATAAAGATACAGTAGGCTTATAATTAATTGATTTCAGTTGATTCCATGCAGGATGCTTCCTCTTCCTTTTTGACAATCACTTTCTACATTCTGGAGATGATTTTGCTTTTCTGAGCAATTCCACTCCTGAATATATCTGGGAAAAAACCATTAATTCAAAAGGATGCATGCACTCTAGTGTTCATAGCAGCATTATTTACAATTGCCAAGATAAGGAAGCAATCTAAGTGTCCATTAACAATTGAACGGATAAAGATGTGCCTGTGTGTGTTAGTTGCTTATTTGTGTCTGGCTCTTTGTGGCTCCACGGACTATAGCCCACCAGGCTGCTCTGTCCATGGGATTCTCTAGGCAAGAATATTGGAGTGGATTGCCATGCCCTCCTCCAGGGGATCTTTCCAACTCAGGGATCAAACCTTGGTCTCCTACATTGCAGGTGAACTCTTTGACATCTGAGCCACAAGGGAAGCAATCTAAGTGTCCATTAACAATTGAATGGTTAAAGATGTAGTATATATACACACACACACATAAACATACACATAATGGAATACTACTCAGCCATAAAAAAGAATGATATTTTCCATTTGCAGCAATAGGAATGGACTTGGAAGGCATTATGCTAAGTGAAATAAATCAAAGACAAATACCATATGATATAACTTATATGTTGAATCTAAAAAATTAAAATAGTGAATAGAACAAAAAATAAGGAGACTCACAGATATAGAGAACAAACTGGTTTTTC
This sequence comes from Odocoileus virginianus, assembly GCF_023699985.2. Lineage (NCBI taxonomy): Eukaryota > Metazoa > Chordata > Mammalia > Artiodactyla > Cervidae > Odocoileus > Odocoileus virginianus. The sequence goes on from NC_069678.1 coordinate 63,821,977, forward strand.
CAGTAGTCATATACAAATATGAGAAGTGGATCATAAAGAATACTGAGCACCAAAGAAATGATGCTTTCAAACTATGGTGCTGGAGAAGACCCTCGAAAATCCCTTGGACAACAAGGAGATCAAACCAAGCAATCCTAAAGGAAATTAATCCTTAACATTCATTGGAAGGACTGATGCTGAAACTGAAGCTTCAATACTTTGGCCACCTGATGCGAACAGCTGACTTATTGGAAAAGACCCTGATCTTGGAAAGACTAAGAGCAAGAGGAGAAGGGGGATACAGAGGATGAGATGGTTGGATGGCCTCATCAACACAATGGACATGAGTTTGAGCAAACTCTGGGAGATAGTGAAGGACAGGGAAGCCTGGCGTTCTGCAGTTCATGGGATTACAAAGAGTCAGACACTACTTGGCGATTGAACAAATTACTTATCTGTGAATCTAAAAAAAGACTAGTGAATAGAATAAAAAAGAAGGAGACTCATAGATATAGAGAACAAGCTAGTGGTTACCAGTGGGGAGAGGGAGAGGCAATAAAGGGTTAAAGATTAAGAGACACAAACTACTAGGTATAAAATAAGCTACATAGATGCATTGTATAACATGGAGAATATAGCCAATATTTTACAGTAAGTGGAGTATATCCTTTAAAACTGTGAATCTATACCTCAATAAAAGAAAAAATGAGCAAAAAAGAATATAGCTACATCAGATAACTTGGATGAACTAGAGGAAGGGAAAGAATAAAGGGAGAAGCAACAGGATTCAATGGGCTGCACGCCCGAGGGAAGGGCCTCTGCTCTGCCCTCCATCCTCCTGAGGCAGAAACTCTGGAAGTAGGGAAGGCGGAAACCCCAGATAGGTTTGGAGGGATTCAAAAGTAAAAACAGCCTGAGCCAAATTTGTCAGTAAGGTCTATGTCGGGGTGAGGCCTTGAATAACATTGACCAGCAGAGTAGACATGGCCCAAGGGGAGTCTGTGGATGGACGGGAGATAAACCACATACTGTGGCCCACAGCAGGACAGTGGGAATGGAGCAGAACACCCTCTCTGTGCTCATGAGATACCACAGTCTTAGCAAGGAAGACACCACAATGACCCAGATGGACAGATGACCCAACAAGCAATGACACATTCCAGAGAATGCTAGAACAGGATGATGATTACTGAGGACATGATGACTCCCTCTCCAGCCCCTTGGCCTTACAAAAACCCTTGGAACAAGAACGCAACCTCAAGTAAACATGAGGTTGCACTGTCCAAGATTAAGAGTTTGGCCCCTGACAGACAGAGTCTTTGTAATAGAAGCACACTTTTACAATAAAAACATTTCTTGCACTTGAGTTTGGGAGCAAGGTTCATAACTCCTGGAAGTTGATAAAAGATAACATGAGGCATATTAAACATTTTAGGGGTTTATTTGAGCAAATATCCATTTGAACTAAAGTGGAAATAGTTTGGAACACTCCACCAACAGGAACTGGGGTGAGAATAGGTGGAAGCAAAGAAAGGAAATTATTGATTGGTTATAGCCTGAAGCCTAATTGGTTGTTTGTGATTGGCTGTCCTTAGATTTCAATTACATGACCTAGAGGCAAGTCAGGCTTAGATTTCGGTTTGCTTGTGCAGGCTGCTGCAGCATTAGAATCATCTCAGTCTAATGGCCTCCTTATTCAATTAGCTTAACAAGGTCAACTATTGAAATCATTGCCACAAACTGGAGAAGCATCTTAGACCACAAGTTCAAGAGAGGAATAAGAGGAGAGACTGCAATGAAGTGGCTCCTGGTAGAGTAAAAATGGGTTCATAATAAGGATAATATTCCTCCTTTTGGAAGTACATTAAATTCCAAGGCACTTTTGATTTGTTACTTAATTTGGTTGTCAACCTTGTGCCATGTAGAGGCAGATACTATTATCATCTGACTTTTACAAATGAGAGCATGGAGAACAACACAAAAGAGCCTATCACTTGGCTTTATTATCCAATAAGCTAGGGCAGGTCTTTCTCAACCTCAGCACCGATGACATTTGGGGCTGGATGATTCTTTGTTGGGGGGACGTGTTGTGTGCACTGAAGGTTGTTTGGCAGTGTCCCTGGTCTCTACGCGATGCCAGAAGCATCACCGATGGTGACAACCAGGAATGTCCCCTGATATTGCTGAATGTTCAGAGGGAGCAAAATCTGCCCCCCATCTCAGACCACCTCCACTCACTTTCCCCGCTTGAGAACCACTAAACTAAAATGAGAGTTGAGACGTAGTGCAGTGTCTGGACTCTTAGTTCCAAGTACATAGAAGAAATCCAGGGGTCCTCCCTCATCCTCCCAGATCCAGCCTGCCATAACACCGACACACCTGAAACCTCTTTAAAATGTTCTCACAGCATTTTATCTCTGAAAGCAACCTTAGCATTCATCTCTACACTTTCAATTTACATGTGAAAACACTGAACTTGGTAAAGGTTCAGTTATTTTTCCAAGAACATGAAGCTGGTGTGTGTGGGAGCTGGCACCTGAACCTGAGTCTCTTCTGTCAAGGTCAGGATTTGACCTGCTACCTCATCGATGCCTAGAGCTGACATTGGTTAGGAAATAGTCCAGATCAGCCTTGGGAAGAAAAGCTGGATATTTCCTAGCTGGCTGTCCCTCTATAAAAAGACATTTTTAGCAAATGGGGGAAAGTCAGCATTCAGCTCAATTGAAAATTCTTCTGGCATTAATTCATTGTTAATTGACCAGGATGAGTAAAAAGATGGCTACTTCCAAGGCTTCTCTAATGGAACTATTAGTGAATTTTCAGGTCAACTAACTCCTGTCACTGCTTGACAAGGGAAATGGCAATCATTTGCCAGTGTTAGCACGGCTCTCGCTGCTCTTGAAAACTGGGATCAGTCATCCTGGGATGTCAAGTTTCGTATCTTGACTCCGTCTGTAATTCTCTGCTCCACACTCCTCCAACCAGAGACCCTTAACTTCACTTGAATGGCCTCAGGTTTGCCTGAAATGTGCGTAAATTTTGCCCCTTCAAAGAGCTTCTTTGGAAATCTGGTTTGATCCCTCACACAATGCTATAGTTTCATTAGAATTACCACCTACCACTCCCATTGATCAATGTGGAAACCAAAGTTCAGGCAATTACTTGACTTGCCAAAGTTTTCGCAGATGGTAAACAGCCAGACAAGATTTCACATCCAGGGTCCGGCAACAAGTCTCATGCTCTCACTGCTTGGCGGCTTTCTTTTGCCACGTCATCTGCACCATCTCCCTTCACTTTGCTTATTTTTCTTTCTTTTCCCATGACACTCTGAGTGTGTGTGTCTGTGTGTGTGTGTTGGGAATGGAGAGTTGGGATAGTTGGATAAATGGGAAACCATTTTAGTTACTATAACCATAGTTTTCTCGTTTAACAAACATTTAATTGAGCATTTACTTTTAGGAACTCATCTAGGTGCTGGGGACGCCGATTCATGAGCTGGAGCCCCAGGTCCTCAGAATGACTTTCAAGGCCCGGAATGATTTGACCCTGAGCTACCAGCCTCATCTTGGGCCACTTCCTGTCATACAACCTCCCCACCGACCGTCCCAACAAGTCCAGTGCTCTCTCGCTCTCTCTTCTTTCTCTTCCTTTACATGTGCTCTGGGGTGCCTTCTTCCTCCGCTGTCCGGTAAACCCCCGTTCTTATATTAAGGTTTTTTCAGGTGTCACCTCCTCTATAAAAGCTTCCCTGCATTTCCTGGTGAAGTTAGTCAATTACATCTCTTTGTTGCTGTTGTATGATCGGTTCATACCTCTGTTGTAAAATGTTCATACTGTATTATAATTATTTACATTCATGTCTGACTCACTTGTATGATGCTTGAAGGCAAGGATCATGGCTTAATCAAGGGAGTATTCCCTAGACTAGTACATGATGGGTGACTGATATACATTAGTTGACTAGACTCAACCCAGAATCAGAAAGAAAGGCAAAAAGGCACAGAAAATCTGTAGACCAGAGTTATTTAAAACAAAATATCGTATGATACCACTTACATGTGAAATCTAAAAAAAAAAATGACAAAAGTGAATTTGTTTGCAAAACGGAAGCAGACTCACAGACAAAGGAAACAAATTCATGTTTATCAGCAGGGGGCCAGCGGCGCACTGGAAACAAATTCATGTTTGCCAAAAGGGAATGGTGAGGGGAGGGATAAACTAGGAATTTGGGATTAACATATACACACTACTCTATATGAAATACACAACCAACAAAGACCAATATTGTATAGCACAGGGAACTATGTTTTGTAACAACCTAGAAGGGAAAAGAATTTGAAAAAATAAGTCTATGTGTATGTATAACTGAATCACTTTGTTGTACATCAGAAAATAACACAACATTGTAAACTGATTATCCTCCAATAAAAATAAATAAATAAAACAATCAACTGATAACTTGTTAGTTACCATTAGACACAGGGCTCAACCTTTTACTGGTTCTTTGTCTTTGATTAGTGTACACATCCCCTTTACTTAACAATCCCTTCAGAGCAACTGCTTCTATGATTGTCTTGAGTTAATTCCAGGGAGAAGGCGAGGGTGGGATGTTTCGAGAGAACAGCATGTATATTATCTATAGTGAAACAGATCACCAGCCCAGGTGGGATGCATGAGACAAGTGCTCGGGCCTGGTGCACTGGGAAGACCCAGAGGAATCGAGTGGAGAGGGAGGTGGGAGAGGGGATCGGGATGGGGAATACATGTAACTCCATGGCTGATTCATGTCAATGTATGACTGTATGACAAAACCCACTGCAATGTTGTGAAGTAATTAGCCTCCAACTAATAAAAATAAATGAAAAAAAAAAAAAAAAAGAAAGCAATTAATGATAATACCAATCACATTTTTCTCATCACTTCTGACCTTCAACCATGTCTTCACTGCCAAAGCATAGCAGGGAAATAAAGCAATTTAACAAGTACCCCCAATAAACTTGGATTTGATAACCAGTGGCAAATATTTATGAAATATTTACATATTAGTGACAGCATTATATAACAATTTCCAAAGCACAGTTACAGATGCTATTCCTCTCAATAACCATGAAAGTTCAGTTGCCCTCACTTTACACACGGGAAAACTGAGGCCCAGAAATGTGTTCAGAGTTACTAAGCTAGTAAGCAGTAGAGTTAAGATTCAAGATACAGGTTTTCTTACTCCGAATCCCATGTTCTTCCAATTCCATGCAGTTCTTTGAGGATACAGTATGTATTTTGTTTATTCTTTTGTCTATCCAGAATAGTGCAATATGCTTGTTGAATAGAGGTATTTTGATATACGAGGTTAAAACTTCTTTTTTCTCATCTATATTTAATTTGTTCATTTTTAATCTATCTTTATTCACCCCATTCATATCAAATTTATGCATCCCTGCAATTGCCTGCCATTGTGCTCAGCACTAAAAATAACAGGTATTTTGTGTCTCCAGCACCTAGTTTGCATGATCTGGCACATAGGTGGTGCTTAACAAATGTACATGTGTGTGCTCAATCACTAGGTTGTATTCAGCTCTTTACAACCCCATGGACTGTAACCCTCCAGGCTCCTTTGTCCATAGAATTCCCCAGGCAAAAAACACTGGAGTAAGTTGCCATATCTTCCTCCAAGGGGGTCTTCCTGACCCAAGGATGGATCCCACGTATTCTGCGTCTCCTTCATTGGCAGGTGGATTCCTCACCACTGCACCAATCCTTTTGCAAAAATAAATGGTCTGCAGCAGGCTCAGGATCTAATATGCATCACTGAAGTAACATTGAGCTGTGTTATCTTTCCTTTCACCTACTCTTCACATCAACTTAATATCTGTTTTTACATATGGAAACATTGAGCATCAGTGGAATTTAATACTTCTGCTTCAGTAGTGTTTGGATTTAAATCTTGGTTTCATATTTAAAATACTAATTTGATGCACCTTCTAGAAGCAGCTGTGTTGTAATAAGAAGAGTCCAGTTCTGAAGTCAGAAGACCTGAGAGAATCCCACCCCTGTGACATACCAGCCGTATGGCCTTGGAGGAATCACTTAACCTCTAGACTCAGAGTTCTCCATATATAATGAGAAAAACAATACCTCACCTGCTGACCACACATGGTTATTGTGAGCATAGTAAGTACAAGAATAAGTGTAAGAAGGACTAATCCAAGGCATTGACTTGGGCTTTCTTCTGAAAGGGCTGTGGCCTACCTGCCTTACTCTTCCTGAGTCCCAGGACAGTGCTTGCTGACATCACCTGGATGGGTCAATGTCAATGATAGCTATTGACTCTTCATATTAGAACATGTTAATTATATTTATTCAACTGTAGGAAACGTGTGTGTGTATGTGTGTGTGTGTGTGCATGCCTGTACATTTGAATAGGTGCAGTAGAAAGCATGAGTTTGGAGGTCAGACAGAGCTGCCTTTAAATCAGTCCTACATTCATTAGACATATAACTTTGGACAAGTTATTGTCACACTAACCCTCAGTTTCCTAATCTGTAAGATGCAGATAATAGGTTGTTATAAGACTGAAACAAGACTGAATGCCTTTAGGATGACCTAAGCTTATTCCTCAATAAATGGTAGCTTTTACTATCATCAACATTATTATCTACAAATAATATGCATTCTGGTTGTGGTATTGACCCTAATCCCTCCCTCTGGTTCAAAATTGGGAAAGGAGTACATCAAGGCTATATATTGTCACCCTGCTTATTTAACTTACACTGAGAGTACATCATGAGAACTGTCAGGCTGGATGAAACACAAGCTGGAATCAAGGTTGCCGGGAGAAATATCAATAACCTCAGATATGCGGATGACACCACTCTTATGGCAGAAAGCAAAAAGGGACTAAAGAGCCTTTTGATGAAGGTGAAACAGGAAAGTGAAAAATCTGTCTTAAAATGCAACATTCAAAAAAAGAAGATCATGGCATCTGGTCCATCACTTCGTGGCAAATAGATGGGGAAGCAATGGAAGCAGTAACAGACTTTGTTTTCTTGGGCTCCAGAATCACTTCAGATGGTGACTGTAGCCATTATATTAAAAGATGCTATACATCTGTGTCTCTTTTTCTGTCTTGCATATAGGGTTATCATTACCATCTTTCTAAATTCCATATATATGCGTTAGTATACTGTATTGGTGTTTATCTTTCTGGCTTACTTCACTCTGTATAATGGGCTCCAGTTTTATCCATCTCATTAGAACTGATTCAAATGTATTCTTTTTAATGGCTGAGTAATATTCCATTGTGCATATGTACCACAGCTAAGTGTGAAACAGATCACCAGTCCAGGTTGGATGCATGAGACAAGTGCTCGGGGCTGGTGCACTGGGATGACCCAGAGGGATGGGATGGGGAGGAAGGTGGGAGGGGGGATCAGGATGGGGAACACATGTAAATCCATGGCTGATTCATGTCAATGTATGACAAAAACCAATACCATACTGTAAAGTAATTAGCCTCCAACTAATAAAAATAAATGAAAAAAAAAAATGCTTGCTCCTTGTAAGAAAAGTTATGACCAACCTAGACAGCATATTAAAAAGACTCATTAACTTTACCGACAAAGGTCTGTCTAGTCAAAGCTATGGTTTTTCCAGTAGTCATGTATGGATGTGAGAGGAGAAGGGGACAACAAAGGATGAGATGGTTGGATGGCATCACCAACTTAATGGACATGAGTCTGAGTAAACTCCAGGAGTTGGTGATGGACAGGGAAGCCTGGCATGCTGCAGTCCATGGGGTCACAAAGAGTTGGACATAACTGAGCGACTGAACTGAACTGGACTGAAGTTACATTTCGTGGCCCTATTTGACAACTCCCCAAGGCAAGAGCATCCTGGGATTTTATCCTTTTATGACTTTAATGGTCAATATTACATTAACTGTAAAGAGTTGTACAGATGTTAACTTTTTTTTTTTCGGGGGGGGGAGGGGATGGGTGCACAACATGGAATATGGGATCATAGTTTCCCAACCAGAGATCAAACTAATGTCCCCTGCAGTGGAAGCATGAAGTCTTAACCACTGGACCACCAGGGAGATCCCAGATGTAAGCTTTTAAGGTTAGCTATACTAACATTAGTATCTGATGATTACTAAGTTATGGACAAAAACTAGGAAAGTTAATATTTAACAGACTCTTATTAAAGGCTACTGAATTTCACTGAAGTTGAGTAGTCTTGTTCACAAATAAAGTAGAACAAAAAGAACTTCCAAGATATGCATTCCATCTTGCCAATCACTACTAGAAAAATCTTTTCTTTGTCATGTCTTCTCACTGCTCAAGAACATTTCACTGTATGCTACTGCCTTGGGATCATCCAAACTTGTTATTCTGGAAGTGCTTTCATAACCTTTCCATCCCAGCTCTTCCTCTTTCTTACTCCTCTCTTCCTCCTTCCACCCTATGTGAACCTATTGCTCCAAACAGCTGCAGTACTCAGTGTTCACAAATTATTCCATGTACATTCTTGCTTCCTCGCCCTTGATGTAGCCTTTCTCTTCCTTTTCATGTCCTCTTCACCCTCACCTGTCCATCCAACTCTAGACCTTCTTCAAAGCCAAGCTCAGTGTATACTTTCCACAGAGATCACTCTTGCCCCTCAATTCTGAAATTACCAGTCATCAGCTTGCTCATTTGAGGTTGACTACATGACCACAATAGTTTATCAGTGGTTTCCCAGAAGTTTCCTCTGGTAATAAAGAGGTTTATCTATGATAGCTGCTTCTTATGGGACATTTCTATGTTCTGCTCTCTGCTGAGTGCTTACGAACGTCATGTTTCATTCTCATAGTCACCCTAGATAGGAGATCCCCCTTTGACAGATGAAGAAGAATCGAAGGCATAGAATGCTTTGTAAGTTACCCAAATTTACAGAGTTGACAAATGGCAGGGATGAGGGGCACATTCCTGTCTGATTGAATCCAAGGGACAACTTCTTAAGCATCACATATGCTATCTGCATTTTTCAATGTAGCACAAAGAAGTTAAATGGTACAACCATGGTAAGTGACAGCCAGCCCTCCTACCCAGCTTGGTCTAATCCAAACAGCTTTCCAGTATACTAAATATATGATATTGCCTCTTACTGTATCTAATGTTTGTTTTGTTATTTAGCCTGACATAAAGGGTTGTCTACTCAGCTCAAAAATTTCTGAAGACAATGATTAGGTGACTGAAGGTTTGGGCCTCAGAGAAATGACTAGTGCTTAAGGCACCAACAACGGGAGTGATGAGGTATGTAGTGGCTTGAGGTGGAAGGAGATAGGCTAATGTGGGCTGCAATGACCATTTCCTTAGTAAACCTGGGTAAAACTTCATGGATTTCTCTTTGAAGGGTGACTACCTTTATATTTCAAAAATCTGCTTTGGTTTGTTTGTCTCCTGAGAGCCAGTCAGTCTTTGCTATGACTGCTTTTGTTCCGCTAATGCCAAGGTTGCTCTGTGTAGTCTCTGGGACTGTCCAGGGAAGAAGACCACAGAGAATCAGTGCCTGTTAAAGTGAAAAAGCTGAAGTTCCAGAGAAAACATCAAAATACTCCCATTCTTTTCAATACAAGACCAGATGCTCAGCAGCAGGTGGGTTGAATGAAAGCGATGACAATATAATAGTAATAAACATTTTACGTGCCTGCAGCTACTGTAACAGGACCATCTAACAGAACTGACTCTCAGTGCCCATGTGGGGTGTGCTGGGGCTGTGCCTTTCACATGTGTTTTGCATATGGTGCCCAAAAATACAGTATAAACAATGGAAATACAATAAAATCTCTTCTCTTTCATTTTTCCTAGGTGGTTGGTGTGGGGAAATTTTGCAAATAGTGGCTACATGTAAATTGAGGGAAATTTGCAAATGACTTTGCACATAGTTTGTTGTAGCGCAGTAGCCTTAATAATAATCAAGCATAGCACCTGCATTGAGAACATGATAGCTATGCAGTTTCCAATTCAGCAATAATACCTTACAATTATATAGCACCACATAAACATGCCTCACAGCACTAACATAGTCTCTCTTCCAGATTCACTTATGTCTGTCCATCTGCTAACTTCTACTTAACATCTGATTCTGGGGTACAGTATGTAGAGGCTTATCATTGCCTCACTCCTACCCCATATTCTCCAAAAACTTCTCTCTGTAGTAAAGCTAACATTTTGTTCTGCATCTGACTCCCTTGTCTATCTCAACTGGTTTGGGGAGAGGAGAGCTGTCCTATTGATTGTACCTTCCTCAAATTCCAGGGTAAAGAGTTATGACAATGTATGATCAGCACTTGGTATGGTTTCCGCACAGTAAACGGGAACTGCTCTTAACTAAGAGCAATTTGGGATGTGACTCACCCTGACTCGATTGTCCCTAAGAGTGGGGCTAAGAAGACCCAGCAGGTGCACCTTGCAGATCAGTAAAACCAGAGGTTCCAGGACCCCAAAGATACTTTTGGAAAGAAGTGGCATTTCCACCGGAGCTGACGACTGTCACTGGGAGGCATAAAAATATGTCATTGGAGGGATGTAGATTGTTGTCATGTTATGATGATTATTCCTCCACATCCCAACATACATCTCCCCACTGCCCTCCTGCTATCATATAGCTTCACATACCATGCACAAACACATGCATACACACAGAAGTGAACTCTATGGGAGCAGGGTCTTTGTTGGTCTTGGCCAACGCCATCCCTAAGAGTCAAAAACTGTGTCCACATGGAGGAAAAGGGGATGGCGGGGCAAGTAGAGAGAGTAGGATTAACATGCATACACTACCACATGTAAAACAGGTCACTAGTGGGAAGTGCTGTGTAGCACAGGGAGTTCAGCTCAGCGCTCCGCAATGAACTAGAGGGGCGGGATGGGCAGCGGAAGGAAGTCCAAGTGGGAGGAACACAGCGATTAACTTCCTTGTACAGCAGAAACATTGTAAAGTAATTGTGCTCCCATTAAAAAACAAATAACTGCGTCTAGTGTAATTAAGGCCTTCAGAGAGTGCATTTGTTACATTTATTCAGTCATTTGCTCATTCATTCTGCAAACGTGTGGTGAGTGCTTACTATGTGCTAGGCACCATGGTAGGTCTTCTTGTGTGTGGTATGTTGGGAAGATGTTAGGGCTCTGGAACTGCTCCTGCTTTTTGATCCCCATCAGTGGATGCATCTCTCTGGGCTTTGGTTCCCTCACCTTCCCAAAGAGGGACTGGCTGCCTTCTTCCACGGCCACTGTTTCCTGACAATGGAGGCTGATCCTCCACAGCTTCAGGAAAACAATCCAGTTCTTCAGTGAACTCTTCTTTGTCCTTAGAGGTGGTGACAAGGAGGCTGTTGGTTTAACTGATGACGTTTGGAGGGCTCACAACCCAGAGGAACGTTTTTCTGGACTGTGACAGTGAAGCCTTCCTCTACACTTCTGGGATTTATTTAATCTCTCAGAGCTTCACGCTTCTCTGGAATTACTGTTGTTGTTTTTCTTCACTAGGTGCTGTGTTGAGACAACTCCAAGCCTGGTAGAAATTTGTCTCTTTTAAATTATTTACCCAGAATGTTCCATTTTGGAATTGCCTTGGGAATAGGCATTACCCATTGACAGAATGCTTAATGGGAGCCTGTCAAACTACTCTAGGAGGCTTCTTGGATAGGTTAAAAATGACACCCATCTGCCAGGTTCTTCGAAGCTCCCCCAAATTTCTTGCAAAGTTGATTTTGAGTTGGGTGGCACTGACCCTCATATAGCTGATAAAAATATTGACCATAAATTCAGAGGTCAAAAAGGAATTTGTAAGGTGAGCCCAGGAATTGAGCAAGTCTGTCAGGAAACAGACTGCTCTTAGGTTGCTGAGCAGCATCTGGTTACTGTCCATACCTGGTCTTGGCTCGTCCTGGCTCTTCCACTGACTGACTATGGGACCTTGAGGAAGTTGTTTCCCTCTCTGAGACAAAGTCTTTTCTTCTAAAGCTGAGGATGCTGGTCCAGTGAATTCTGAGGTCTTTCCAGTTCCAAAAGTTGGTGTGTCTGAGACTCAGCATCACACTTCTGGCTCTCTTGAGGCTCCTAGACTCTGGGCCCTAACTGCATCTAAGCAATCTTCTTGGATTTGATCCCTTTCTGCCTTTGACCTAGAGCAACTATCAGCAGATTATTTTTTGTAAAGGTCTCGGTAGCAAATATTTTAGTCTTCTCGTACCTATTCGACTTTGCTCCTACTGATGCAAAAGCGTTGGGTGTTTCTGTGTTTGAGCACAACTTTTTTTAAAAATGAAAACAGATGCCTGGCCCCCAGGCAGTAGTTCATGATGCCTGACCTATAAAATATCTTCACAAGACTTCCACTTTCTTTCATAGTCCCTCCCTGGCTGCATGACACAGGTCCTGGTACATCCTGACCAGCCCTGCTGACTACACTCTGGCACAGTGATCAAGTAATTTCAAGAAGGTGATTATTTGTCCTCTTTCAAATACGTAGAGGTCAAAATGTACTGGTTTGCTTTTGTTCATTTAGCCATTTATCCACGCATCCTATCTCCCATTCATTTCCTTCAACACACATTCACTGGTCATCTCCCATAGAACAGACACACCCTGGGTTCTGGGAACACATGTGGAAGTTCTGCCCAGTTTGGTGGTGAGCCCAGCTTCACACCATTGGGAGCCTGGGCACTTATGGTGAGAGCCGTTCAAGGTCCAGTCAGCTTGCTGTCCTGCTTCTCTTTCTCCCTTTTAAAATTCCCAGGATCCTAAAAAACATCTGGATGCGAATTGTATTGTATTTATTCAATTTCGAGGCTTCCCCAGTGTCTCAGCACTAAAAGACCTTCAGGAGATGAGTCCGATCCCTGGGTCATGAAGACCCCCTGGAGGAAGGCATAGCAACCCACTCCAGTATTCTTGCCTGGAGAATCCCTTAGATAGAGGAGCCTGGTGGGCTATAGTGCATAGGGTCACAAAGAGTCAAGACAACAGAAGCAACTTAGCACACATGCACACATTCAATTTGTAAGTATAGCTGCTTCCTCTATCCCCTCCTAGTTTCTCTTTTATTACTTTATGTATTTACTTGTTTATTTTTGACTGTGCTGGGTCTTCGTGGCTGCATGTGGGCTTTCTCTAGTTGCTGAGGGCAGGGGCTACTCTCCAGTCACAGAGCACAGGCTTCTCTCTGCTGTGACTTCTCTTGTTGTGGAGCAGCAGCTTCAGGGCATGTGGGCTTGAGTAATTGCAGCCCACAGGCTTAGAGGTCCCACGGCATGTGGAATCTTCCTGGACCAGGGATCGAACTTCTGTCCCCGCCTTAGGAGGAAGATTCTTAACCACTGGACCACCAGGGAAGCCCCATTCTAGTTCTCTTAACCTGAAGAGCTATTTTCTCCTCAGTTGAACGAGACTTGATTATATTTCCTATCTGTCCAAAGAGGACATTACACAAAACAGCGGAAAGGACTTTTCTTACACTCTGAACAGAAGTAAATTGCCTTTGGGATAGCACTGCCAACAAGAACACTTCATTCTTAGAATTTCTATATACTCATATAGATTCCCAGCTGAACCAGGAGGAAAAGTGCCAAAAGAGCCAGGTTAGCTGAGTCACTCCTTTAGCAAGAAGATTCCACTAGCAGGGGGGAAAAAAGGAAAATCAATATTCCTTTGTCTGGGCTAGGGAAAGTGCTAAAGTTATTTAGGCCATTAAAGAGCAATGACGACAAATAAAAACGAATCCCTCTCATCATTAGTAGTAAAGTTGCTGTTGAGTTTTATCTCTCTCACCAGGAGATACACACAAATTTTCAGATATGGCAAACAAGGAAAGTAAACTGACTTCCAAATCTTAGATACAGAAAAACTGAGAAAAGAATGCTCTGATTTGAAATTATAATAACATTTTCTAATCATATATTTATTCTTTCAGGAGAAAATGATTCTTTGAAGAATAACGTAACGATGATGGCGATGGCAATGATGATTTTGCTCAGAAAATGAGTGATTTGAGTAGGTGCATCGCCAAATCCAGAACACTAGAATTCCACTTATTACATGATACCTAATTGAGTCTATAAGTGTGTGCATCTCTCCCTCATTTTTGTCCTCATCTTTCCTTTCTCAAGTGTTTATTGACTTACCCATGATGTTTTAAATACTGAACTGGGTTCTGGAAATAGGATGAGAGATAAGACACTACCATTCTTTTGCTTAAAATCTTTCAGTGGCTGGCCCTTGTTGTTAGAGTAGTTTAAATACAATCTATGGTTGCTGCTGATTAGTCACTAAGTTGTGCCTGACTCTTGCGAGGCAAGAATACTAGAGTGGGTTGCCATTTCCTTCTCCAGGGGATCTTCCCGACCCAGGGGTCAAACCCATGTCTCCTGCATTGGCAGGCAGATTATTTATCACTGAGCCACCAGGGAAGTCCACAATGCAATCTGTACCCTGTCCATGCCTCAGGTGCATCATTCCTCACTCCTCATCTTTAGTGCTGCAGTCATCCGGGTCTTCCAGTTTCTCCCACAAGCCCCAGAGCCCTCCTCAGAGCCTTCCCACGTGGTGTTTCTCATGCCCAGCTTCTCTCCATCACCCCGTCCCCCTCAGAATCTGAGTGAACACCTTGCCCTACCTAACTCCTAACCAGCGTGGTTGCCGGTTAAATTTCTTCTTCAGGGAAGCCTTCCCTGTCTCCACTGACTAGGTTTGATCTCCTTGCTCTATGCTCTCAGGGCACTCATTACAATTCAGTCAACCAGCTATGTAGTTACTGCAGTGACTTGTCTAATGCCTCCTCTCTGCTTTGAACAGTAAACTTCATGAGGGCAAAGACTAGTTCACCACTATCCCATGGATTTCAGCACTGTGCTTATCATGTGGCAGAAAAGCGCCAGTGTACTGGCTTGGGGCAAGAGTAGGGCCTGAGTAGAGCCTGAGTAGAGCCTGGAACATCCTAAGGATAAACTTGATTCAATTTTGCGATTTTTCTCTAAATTAGCATAATAGTCTTGTAAAAGAAAAAGATGATTAGTTATTAGACACATATACATGCGTGTATATACACACATACATATACACTTTCTTTTTTTAATTTTTAGAACTCTTTTACATTCACAGCAAAATTGAGATTTGTCCCCACAAATCTCCCTACTACAATCAATGAAGCTACACTAATCCATCATGATCACCCAAAATCCAGTTTACATTAGGGATCACTCTTGGTGTTATACATTCTGTAGATTTTAACAAATGCATCATCTGCCATTATAATATCCTATAGAATAGTTTCACTGCCTAAAAATCCTCTATGCTCCACCTGTTCATCTCTCCCTCCCCCCAATCCGGGCAATGACTCATCTTTTTATTGTCTCCATAGTTATGCCTTTTCCAGATAGGTATACTTGGAACTATATACTGTGTAGCCTTTTAGATTGGTTTCTTTACTCATTAATGTGTATTTTATGTCCTTCTGTCTCTTTTCATGGCTTGATAATGCATAGTGCTAAATAATATTTCATTGTCTGGATATATCACAACTTACTTATCATTTACCTACTGAAGGATATCTTAGTGGCTTCCAGGTTCTGGCAATTATGAGTAAGGCTGTTATAAATAGTACCCTGTGTGGATGCATATTTTGAACTTCTTTGGATAAATACCAAGGAGTATAATTGCTAGATTATATGGTAAGAGTACATACAGTTTTGAAAGAAACTGCCAAGCTGTCTGCCACTGTGGTTGAACCATTTCATTTTCCGACCAGCAGTAATGAGGAGTTCTTGCTCTGCGGCATTGTCGCCAGCATTTGTTGTTGCCAGTGTTCTAGGTTTGGGCCATTCCAAAAGGAGTGCAGTGGCATCTCCTCTTTGTTTTAAGTTGAATCCTCCTGATGACATATGACATGGAGCATCTTTTAAAGCGCTTATTTGCTATCTATATATTTTCTTTGGTGAGAGACCTGGTGAGGATTTTGGCTAATTTTTTAATCAGATTATTTTCTTATTGTGTATGTGTATATTTTTTGTATGTGTATATTGTGTATGTGTATGCTTTCTTGGTCACACCACACAGCACGTGGGATCTTATTTCCATGACCAGGGATCGAACCTGTGCCCCCTGCAGTAGAAGTGTGAATTCTTACCCACTGGACCACCAGGGGAGTCCCTGTTTTCTTACTGTTGAGTTTTAAGAGTTGTTTGCATATTTTGGGTAAGAGGTTTTATCTGTTATTAACAGAGTAGGTTTTGAAAAGGCTTTCTCCTAGTCTGTGGCTTGTTATTTTTCTTTAAAGCTAGAAGTTGTGACCTTTTCCTGATAGTAAACGTATACTTTCCGGATTCTTACAGCTTTCTCTGGTATTCTCATTCCAGAGATAGAAAAGATTTCAGAGCCTTTTTTCCCCCACATGTTTTGTGGCAGAGTTAACTTTTATAAGTTGTCAAGCCACAGGAAGCTTTATTTGTCTTTTACACCCAGAGGACAAAAAATTCAGGCTGTTATTTTGTGCCAATAACACCTAAAGACAAGTTTCCAAAAATTCCTCAGGCCATACATTGTGAGCAGCTTGCCTGCAACATATAGCATTTAAACTGAATTACAGTTTCACTTTAGCAGTGAAATAAAACTATACAACAACAGAAATAAAGCCTATTAAAGAGATTGCAAGAGGCCTCGGATATGTTATCCCTTTAAAAACAATTGCATTATTAAGAAAATAACTACTGAATAATTAGGACAACATGCTAACTCAAGGTCTTTGCCTCCCAGCCAGGGACCAGTCCCTGCTCAGTGTGTAGACAGGCAGTCCCAGCTTCCAACCAGGTTATGAATTTCAGAAATATTGGCATTTAAGTGCAAATATTTTTTCCTGTGGTCTCTGTCCTCGTCATCTTAGTGTGTTCTCACTTCCGGGCTGCAGAAACACATGGGTCTTGTGACATAGTAGCTTGGCCCCCTCCCCAGCCCTTCTTTTTATCCTAATTGTTATTTTATTGCTGTATATTTTCAAAGTCGTTTCCACAGACTAGATTCTTAACCCAATTGTCTCTATCTTTCTCACATGAACTGCTTTAAAGTAGAACATGATGAAATGAATGTTTTCTCTGGTGATAACCTTTCTAAGTTTCTGCTTTCTTCTAAGTGGAATGCAGAAATCATTTCTACCTCAGGGTTGTTGTGAGGTTGAGTGAGAGAACGCAGGCATTTAATGTCATTCCTGGTAGGTAGTAAGAGTTCCATAAGTGTTGGTGGTGATGATAGTGATGATAATGAACATAGGATCATGAGTCCTGTGTATTTCAACCATGTACATTCATACCTGACCTTGGAGAAGCATTAGTCAGTGTTCCCCAGTGCACTTGGAGCTGCAGCGGGCATATAGCTGCTGACATGTGAATGACTTATGCAAGCTGGGTCTGTGGCATGACCTCCTGGTCCCCATCTAGGACTTGTTTTTCTAAGTGAATCAAATTTACCAAGGAGCATCTCACCTAAACTGTCACAACACAAATGGAAAGAATGTACTCTGGGGTCAGTGAATCCAGAATTCAAAATTAGAACTGTCCCAGACAATCTGGGCTTCTGACTTTAGCACTTATTCCTATCTAAGGAGGCTTGATTTTCCTCCCAGAGGACTGTGCCTTGTTAACTTTTTTTTCTAATTACAATGGTAATAATTCTCATTGTAGAGACCTTGGAAATTACAGAAAGAAAAAAAAGAGAAAATTAACCTCATTCAAATTCTTACTACCCACAATAAACACTGTTGAGATTCTGATGACTTCATTTGTGTATGTGTGGAGAGAGACAGACAGAAATAGAGAGATTGATTAAGATTTGTTTCCTTTCTGTTCTTTGGATTTTTTTTCAAGTGTTGGATGGAGATTTCTTGATCTCAGGGAGAGGTGAAGCTGGTTCCTGTTGGGGAAGTAGGCCTGTGATCAGTTGCAGCTGATTCAATAAAAAGGCAGGAAAGGAGCATACTTTTTGTTACCAAATGAATTTTTAAGCCCTCTGAGGTACTTCTAAGTAAGCAGTATTTTCAACACTCTTGGTACATCAGGATGTCTGGAGAAGGTTCATTATTTCTTTGTGGTCTATGCTCACATATTTCTTTATCATCATTGATTTCCTCATTATTTATTTACTTATTCATACCACAAACATGCAGGATACAATCTTTGTGTCCAAAAGGTCTAAAACCCAATGCAGAAGACAAGGCGAAATGAAGGAACATCCAATTTAAAGTCTCAGCACATGTTCTAAGAGTGTGGATGGAGAAGACAGAGGAGATGGGAGTGATGGCACAGGATGCTGAATACAGTGGGGGCATTTGACCTAAGATCTTCAAATGTGTGCTCGCTTCGGCAGCACGTACACTAAAATTGGAACGATACAGAGAAGATTAGCATGGCCCCTGCGCAAGGATGACACGCAAATTCATGAAGCGTTCCATATTTTTAGAACACTTTCTAACACCATACACAAAAGTAAACTCAAAATGGATTAAAGATCTAAATGTAAGAACAGAAACTATAAAACTCCTATAGGAGAACATAGGCAAAACACTCTCTGACATAAATCACAGCAGGATCCTCTATGACCCACCTCCCAGAATATTGGAAATAAAAGCAAAAATAAACAAATGGGACCTAATGAAACTTAAAAGTTTTTGCACATCAAAGAAAACTATAAGCAAGGTAAAAAGACAGCCCTCAGATTGGGAGAAAACAATAGCAAACGAAGCAACAGACAAAGGATTAATCTCAAAAATATACAAGCAACTCCTGAAGCTCAATTCCAGAAAAATAAATGACCCAATCAAAAAATGGGCCAAAGAACTAAACAGACATTTCTCCAAAGAAGACATCCAGATGGCTAACAAACATATGAAAAGATGCTCAACATCACTCATTATCAGAGAAATGCAAATCAAAACCACAATGAGGTACCATTACATGCCAGTCAGGATGGCTGCTATCCAAAAGACTACAAGCAATAAATGCTGGAGAGGGTGTGGAGAAAAGGGAACCCTCTTACACTGTTGGTGGGAATGCAAACTAGTACAGCTGCTATAGAGAACAGTGTGGAGGTTTCTTAAAAAACTGGAAATAGAACTGCCATATGACCCAGCAATACCACTTCTGGGCATACACACTGAGGAAACCAGATCTGAAAGAGACACGTGCACCCCAATGTTCATCGCAGCACTGTTTATAATAGCCAGGACATGGAAGCAACCCAGATGCCCATCAGCAGACGAATGGATGAGGAAGCTGTGGTACATATACACCATGGAATATTACTCAGCCATTAAAAAGAATTCATTTGAATCAGTTCTAATGAGATGGATGAAACTGGAGCCCATTATACAGAGTGAAGTAAGCCAGAAAGATAAAGAACATTACAGTATACTAACACATATATATGGAATTTAGAAAGATGGCAATGATAACCCTATATGCAAAACAGAAAAAGAGACACAGATGTACAGAACAGACTTTTAGACTCTGTGGGAGAAGGTGAGGGTGGGATGTTTCGAGAGAACAGCATCGAAACATATATATTATCTATAGTGAAACAGATCACCAGCCCAGGTGGGATGCATGAGACAAGTGCTCGGGCCTGGTGCACTGGGAAGACACAGAGGGATAGGGTAGAGAGGGAGGTGGGAGAGGGGATTGGGATGGGGAATACATGTAAATCCATAGCTGATTCATGTCAATGTATGACAAAACCCACTACAATATTGTAAAGTAATTAGCCTCCAACTAATAAAAATAAATGGAAAAAAAATGTATCAACAAGGTTTGCATAAGAACCTTGATGTTCTGTCACTGATCTATTTCTGGAATAAAGTTGTAAATATTAAAAAAAAAATCTTCAAATGTAATTTGTAATTCAAAGCAAAGGGCATGCTCTTCAGATTTTCAGCACCATCAGGGTGGCAGCTCCCATTATGAAGAACTTACTTTCTGCCAGCTGTGTTACGGGATGCCAGGTATCGGCTCACATAATCCTCCTGGGCTGTGAGGTATGTAAATGTGGGGCATCTGAGGCTCAGAAGGTGCAAACCGTCAGTTCAGGGTCACACAGCAGATGTAAGGATCTGTCCAGAGTCCTGAGGTGAAGAAGTACTGGGTCACACCACGTCTACTAGTCTCTGAAGGATCCCAGTTCACACTGGCAGCTGAAGGGAGGCTTGGGTCACATGGCATGTCTTCCTGAATTCCTCACTGAGAAGCTGAGATCTAAGTATACATGTAACCTGGACACTATGGCAATTTTTTGAAGAGCAAAGCTGAAAACCTCCAGACCTTCAGCTCAAACAGCCTGGCCAAGTGACTTCCTTTTTTGGATTTTCCTCCTAAATTTTATACCTTTATTTTTTGCCAGGTACAGAATCCATGGAAGAAAAGAAAAAAAGATTTGTAGTGGTACCAGGTACAGTAAGGAAGGAAGAAAACACTGACGTTGGAAGCCAAATTAAGAAAGGGGCTTCCCAGGCAGTGCTAGTTGTGAAGAATTCGCATGCCATTGCAGGAGACGTAAGAGACACAGGTTTGAGTCCCAGGTCAGGAAGTTCTCCTGGAGGAGGGCATGGGAACCCACTTCAGAATTCTTGCCTGGAGAATCTCACGGACAGTGGAACCTGGTGGGCTATGGTCCATGGGGTCGCAAAGGGTCAGACACGACTGAAGCGACAAAGCACGCATGCATGCACGCACCAGGTAGAATAAGAGAGGAAGAAACAGTGACATTAGAAGCTAAGCTAAAAGATTAGAGAAATAAAAAACCATGGCGTGAGGCAGAGTAACACAAGGAACTCCTAGAAGCTGCACGTTCCCCGGACTCCTATAGCGTTCGTTCACTTAAGCCCACATCCCCCAAACCTAGAGAGAGTCCAGGGGAACAATTGAGCCATCCATTTAGCATAACTTATTTTAACTCCTGGCCCGAAGCCAGGCTTGTAGCTCTGTACTCACCGTGTGTACTCACAGAGCAGTGAAACTGCTCCACATCCGGGATAACAAAGCAACTGTTAATGGGAGTAATTAAGAGCCTTGGGGGTGATTTATACCTTTTGTTACTGTTCAAGTCGAAGTTACCAAAGACAACAATTATTAGTATCACAGGTGATCCTTAACCCACGCAGGGAAGGCTGGGAAGCCAAGCTCCAACTCTTGCTTCTCCCAGCCTAGAGTTCACAGAAAAAGAACCAAGAGGGATTTGCAGGCAAGAGAATGGGGAGACAGTGCTCACGGGGTTGGCTCAGATTGGTAAATATGAAAATCTTTAGCCTCATTAATGAAGATGAAATATTGACAGAACTCTGGGGGAGGAGAGGGTGACAGCACTCCAGTGCTGATTTTTCTGAGAAACACTTAACTTTATTGGCTAAATTTTAAAGGGAAATCTTTAAAACCACTGTTTTTATGAGTATTAAAAGGGTGACTGTGGAGAGGAAGCATTGGGTAAGTCAAATGCAATCCCTGATTGGTTCCGTAGGGGAAGAAGGATCCAAGTCTTGATGCTTCATCTTGAAAAGGTCAAATGACACCAAGGAGGAATTCAGTTATACACATAGATTCTTTTAAAATATTATTTTCTGTTACAGTTTATCATGGAATATTGACTATAGTTCACTGTGCTATACAATAGGACCTTACTTTTTATTCATTCTATATGTAATAGTTTGCTTCTCCTAACCCCAATCTCCCACTCCATCCCTTCCCCACTTCCCTCCCCTTTGGCATCCACAAAATCTGTGCTCTATGTCTGTGGGTCTGTTTAGTAAATAAGTTCATTTGTGTCATATTTTGGATTCCACATGTGGCTGATATCATACGGTATTTGTCTTTCTCTTTAGGATTTACTTCACTTAGTGTGATAATCTCTAGTTGCACCCATGTTGCTGCAAATGTCATTGCGGTGGTGGTTTAGTCACTAAGTCAAGTCCAACTCTTTCAACTCCAGGCACTGTAACCCACCAGGCTCCTCTGACCATGGGCTTTTTCATTCCTTTTTCTGGCTAAGTAGTATTCCATCATATATATGTACCATATCTTCTTTATCCATTCATAGGTTGTTCCCATGTCTTGGCTACTGTGAACAGCGTTGCTATGGACACAGGGGTGCATGGATTTGTTTAGATTATAGTTTTATCTGGATATACGCCCAGGACTTCCCTGGTGGCTCAGATGGTAAAGCGTCTGCTTATAATGTGGGAGACCCAGGATGGATCCCTGGGTCAGGAAGATCCCCTGGAGAAGGAAGTGGCAACCCACTCCAGTATTTTTGCCTGGAATATCCCATGGACGGAGGAGCATGGTAGGCTACAGTCCATGGGGTCGCAAAGAGTCGGATACGACTGAGCAACTTCACTTTCACTTTCATGCCCAGGTGTGGGATTGCTGGGTCATACAGCATTTTTTTTTTTAGTTTTCTGAAGAACCTCCATACTGTTTTTTCTAGTGGCTGCACCAATTTACATTCCCACCAATATTGTAGGAAGGTTCCATTTTCAGAGATAGTAAGTTTTGAGTCCATTTCAAGGGCACATACTTCACTGAAGGCAGGTTAAGAGGTCCAGTTTGCAAACAGGGTCATTTCAAGAACTTTATAGGCCTTAGACACTCAGTTTTGAAGGCTTCACCCACATCATAACAAACACATTGCAAAGCACTCACATCCAAAATCACATGCAATTTTTATTTTCCATGCAAAATTTAAGAGGACTTTTATAATATTAAGTTTGCTAAGAATTATTTATTTTCTTTGTGATTTAAACTTGCATATAAAAATGAAAAATAATTGATTCATTACACTGAGTCAATTGACATAATGTTACATTTTATAAATATTTAAGCATATACTAATTTTTATTTTACAACGTTCCTTTTCTCCTTATTTTTCTTCTTTCAATTTTGTTGCTGTTGCTTGTTTTTGGCTGAACTTCGTGGTTTGCAGGATTTTAGTTCCTTGACAAGGGATTGAGCCCAGGCTCCTGGAAATGAGAGCTGAGTCCTAACCACTGGATTGCCAGGGAATTCCTTCTCATTTTTTTAAATTGTAGATTCATGTGCAGTCTTAATAAAGACTACAGTGGGAATTTCTTGGACACTTTGCCCAGTTTCCCCCAGTGTTAACATTTTCAAAACTACACTGTGATAGCACAACCAGGATATTCACATTGATACCAGCCACAGTCATATTCAGATTTCCCATTACACATGTACTCAGTGTGTGTGTGTATTAAGTTCTAAACAATTTTATCACCTGTGTACATTCCAACACACTTAAGATAATGAACAGTTCCAACATCACAATGATCCCTCGTGTCACTCTTTTGCAGTATTCTTTTAATGTTGAACACAGTAATTTTTTATATCTTACAGAGAGAGCCATAGTTCCTCAACACTATGACTATAATGCCTAACAGATAACCTGTTATTGAGGTAGGGTTGTGGTCATGTGCGTAAGGGTGGATGTGATGTGAGCAGATTCCAAAGGAATCAATTTCATAAACCTAGAAATAATACAGTACAGTTGTAAAGAGTGCTGGGGGCTTCTCAGACGGCTCAGTGGTAGAGAATCTGCCTGCCAATGCAGGAGACACAGCTGACTCGGGTTCTATCCCTGGATTGGGAAGCTCCCCTTGAGGAGGAAACGGCAACCCACTCCAGTACTCTTGCCTAGATAACCCCACAGACAGAAGAGCCTGCTGGGCTACAGTCCACGGGGTGGCAAAATGTTGCACATGACTGACTGAGCACACACGTAAAATGTCCTGACCCAGAAATTGAACTGCCTGGGTTCAACAATCCCAACACCATTTTGTACCAGTTGTTTAAGCTCTCTGAAGTCTTAGATTCCTCAGCTGAGAAGGAGTGATTACAATACCTGATAATAAACTGATCGCAAATTTGAATGAGGTAATCTGCTTAGCTCCAAGTCAGTCACAAAGTAGTTGCTCAGCATATTAGATAATATTTGCGTTAAACCTGCTTGGGGAAGGAGGTTTAAATAGAAGATGCGGAAGTGTCATAGGAGGGATTCAACAGGTCTGATAAAAATTGAGAAACAGGAGCAGGAGAATTCTCAGCAAAGCTATAAGGAAAAAAATTGGATAGAGTCTGACAGCCCTGGAGAAGTGTAATGCTGCTCCTAATAGCCCCCACTCTGTGCATGGGAAGAACTGGCCTGGCACTGGGATGAAGAGCACATTACAAACTTGCCCTGATGCTATTAAATCTCTGAGAGCAGGAGCACATCATCTTGTACCCTGAGAGAGCAGCTCGGGGTAAAGAAGGGATCCCTGCTGAGGTTCGTATTAATGCTGCAGTAGGAACTGTTCTGAAGGGACCCCTCAATAAAACTGAAAACGGATGGGGCCATAGCTGAAGCTCATTTTGCAGAGATGACAGGATTGGTAGAGTTTTAGGATTGCCAACAGGTTCTGAGTGAAACGCTGAAGTCTATTGAAACCTGATTAACAGCTACTCCGGGGGCTGAAACAGGCCACCTGACTGACTGGTGGAGAAAAATCCCTTCCTCCATCAGCCTGGCGCTCTATATCATATGGGGCCTTGGAGAAGTTGAAAAATGAGTTAACAACTTTGAACCTGCTGTAAAACTCTTATTGAAGCATTTATGGGGCACCTTAGAAGGTGAATTTGCACAGTGCTCTGTAGCTAATTCTGTTAAGTATGGTTTATTCAGTCAAATGGGTATTTTATTAGATACCTAAAAGACCTGAGTTCAAGGTCTGGCTCTGCCACCAATCAGCTATACTGCCTGGAAATTCCCTTGCCTTATGGGAATTTCCAAAAGATTGCATGAGATGACCACTGAGGCTCGTTCAAACTCTGAGAATAAATGATGCTATAAAAGACATCTTTGGCACTGTGCTTGGTACCAAGGATATCTCAGAGGATATCCAAGGTACATCTACTTAGGATAAGGGAAATTATAAGTTTCAGTCATATTACCAGAAAAGTAATGTGTTTACTGACAAGTTAACATGTCTAATGTAGAAGGTATATCTATTTGTTTAACCTCTTTTGGAAATAATATTAAAGTTGAAATTGAGGTTTCTCATAAATATGAGAAAAATGACCCTGTGGGATCTGAAAAATGGCATTAAGAGATTTATGATGGCATGACAAGACATGACCCCTTACTCCAGAGCCATTTTCTGACTCACTAGGAAGACAAAATATATACAGCTAGGACAGAGCAATCTAAGGCATGAGTTCACCTAGTCTCAGATGGGCATCTAGGGAATGAGGAGGAGAGCCATTCAGTGATGGGAAAGTCACCCTGAGCCCTTGCTGTCTGTGACCACTCTTGGAGGAGGAGGGGTTTGACCTCAGTCCTGTGGAAGAAGTATTTTTAATATACTTTTAGGTGTTCACTTCTGATTATGAAAATAATGCAGGTGTTTTAAAAGTTTTTGTGTTGTAAGTAATGGGAAACCCAACTTAAATTTGCTTGAAGAGTTATGAGATTCATATACTCATATGAGTATATGAGATGTATATGAGTATATGAGTATACTCATATATGAGTATATGGGTTATGAGATGCATATACTCATATGAGATTCAAGTCTATAGACAGGATGTTCTTCACCAACTTTTTACTTTATATTGGAGCATGTGCTCGCGCTTAATCTCTCTGTTGTGTCCAACTCTTTGCAACCCTTTGGGCTATAGCCCGCCAGGCTCCTCTGTTCGTGGGATTTTTCAGGTAAGAATACTGGAGTGGATTGGTGTTTCTTTCTCCAGGGGAATCTTCCCAACCCAGGGATTGAACCCACGTCTCCTGTGTCTCCTGAACTGCAGGTAGATTCTTTACCCGCTGAGCCGCTGGGGAAGCCCATTTTGGAGTATAGCCAACTGTATTGATCCAGAGTCAATGGTGTCACTAGGGACAAGATTGCCTTCTTTCTCAGCGCTGCCTTCCAAGGCATCCACTTCATCCAAAGGCCTGTGGTTACAAGATGGCTATCAAACCTCCTAAGACAGGTGCTTCCTCCTTCACAGCAAGTGATAGAAAATCCTCCATTGTTCCAGGATTCCAAGCAAAAGTTCTGACACTCACTCCGGTTGGAATGGTTTAGGTCATGTGCCTACACTAAACCTCCCTTGAGGCATTCAGAACCATAACAAGCTGACTGGACCTGTGTCAGTTACAAGCTCAGCCTTTGGCGTGTTAATAGGGGTAGGGAACACAGATCAGGCACCTCTGAACCGGATGGGTCCACAAATGGAAATTAGGCATGACTGGGATGGAGTAAAGGCTGCTGCAACCTTTGGGGGAGTGAGGGAAGCAGGACTGGGAAGAGGAGAAGATAAAAGCCGCAGCCCGTGCTGTGAGAGCTTCGCAGCTGGGGCCCGAGTTGTCCCCTCTTCAGGCAAGGGGACGGGGCCTTTACGCCCAGTAACCACCAGGGGGAGTATTGTTAGGAGGAGTGGCTCTTCAGTTCAGTTCAGTCGCTCAGTCATGTCCGACTCTTTGCGACCCCAAGCACTGCAGCACCCCAGACTTCCCTGCCCTTTACCGTCTCCCGAGTTTGCTCAAACTCATGTCCAATGAGTTGGTGGAGAGTCTGTGACTCTCTTGGGTGGAGGAAATTCCTGGAGATGGACTTAGCAGAGGGGAGAAAAGGGGATCTAGACAGGGCCCCCCAGCATTTACTATAGCAGGTAATTTATAAGTATTCCTAGGAACAGGGAATCATTTGACTTCTCCTATTTCTCCTGCTACTTTCTCATAGTGTGCATCATCCAGATCTCTGCCTTCATCTTCACATGATGTTCTTCCTGTGAAAGTCTATGTCCAAAATTCCCCTTTTAATAAGGACACCAGACATACTAGATTAGGAGTCTACTCTACTCCAATATGGCCTAATTTTACATAACTATACCTGTGGTGTGCTTCCCTGAGGTCTCAGATGGTAAAGAATCTGCCTGCAATGCAGGAGACCCGAGTTCGATCCCTGGGTCAGGAAGATCCCCTGGAGAAGGGAATGGCAACCCACTGCAACATTCTTGCCTGGAGAATTTCATGGACAGAGGAGCCTGGTGGGCTACCGTTCATGGGGTCACAGAGAGACGGACACGACTGAGGGACTAACACACACACAGATACATCTGCAATGCCTTGTTTCCCAATAAAGTCACATTTTGGTTAGGACTTCAGCAAATGACTTTGGAGAGAGCACAAGTCAACCCATAACACCGCCCCATGAAGTTATACAGAATATTCAATGTAAAATGCTACACATAAAATATTCAAAGGCATCTAGCCCATTGGAAATATTCCACACATGCTAACTATTGTTATTATTACTGTTATTTATCAAACTTATAATGGGTACCTTCTGTGTGCCAGGCAATGTGCTGGGTGATAAAACACTAAGGTGAATCAGGTATGGTCTCTGACCCAAAGGATGTCCAATCTAATGGAACCGCAGACATAAATAAAGAATTACAATCCTGAGGCTATTCACAGCTAGATCAGTTTCCTAGCTCACTAAGCCATCTGTATATCTAACGGTGCTGTGCTGTGCTTAGTCACTCTTTGCGACCCCGTGGACTGTAGCCCGCTAGGCTCCTCTGTCCATGGGGATTCTCCAGGCAAGGGTACTGGAGTGGGTTGCCATGCCCTCCTTCAGGGGATCTTCCCAACCCAGGGATCGAACCCAGATCTCCCATATTACAGGCAGATTCTTTACCATCTGAGCCAGCAGGGAAGTCCAAGAACACAGGAGTGGGGAGCCCATCCCTTCTCCAGGGGCTCTTCCTGACCCGGGAATCAAACTGGGGTCTCCTGCGTTGCAGGGAGATTCTTTACCAGCTGGGCTACCAGGGAAGCCCCACATCTAATGGTATCTGGGGTCAAAATAAATATCTTGGATGTCATCAAAGAATGAAGAAAGTTCATTGTTCAGAGGAAAGAAGTTTTCCTCTTTTTCTGGCTTCTTTATATCTTTTGGGGAAAAAAAATTTCCAAGTGTCATGGTCAAACACTACTCTGATTTCTTGTGCAAAGTTTAAGGTGACCTTTACCCTTCCCAATATATCACTTTGATGAAGGCAAAATTTTCCAAGATTCTCAAGACTGGCAGAAAAATAACTTGAGAAACGGGTCCCAAATTGGTAACTGAAGATAAGTTGGAGGGCAGTTCCTTCCTCAAGTGTTGCCGTATATCTTACTTCATTGCATGTTGATAGTGTATTAAAATTGAAATAAAAATAAAATATTATCTGTGCCATTAAACCTGACCAATTCTCACTTCACTAATCTCCAAACCCTGATTCTTGCTGAAAGACGGACCATCTTAACCCACTCTTGGCAAAGATGTACAACAGAGAAGAGTTCTGAGAGGGGGAACCTTCACCTTTTTGAAAAAATATCCTGTCATCATTTAATATTTATGGACACGCACACTGTGTGAAGCACTATACACACCATGTCCTTTACTGTCCAATGTCAGAGAAGACACTGTGACAGGGGGGATGTTAAATAGATTGGGGGCTTCATGAGGACAGAGTTTTGGGGGAGCAGTTCAGGCAGGTTCTGGGTAATAGATGCCATCCGGAGAGGTCAACCCTGGGAAGTATGGCTTCTAACCACAGACTGCCAGCTTCTAACTGTCCAGCCTGGCATCCCTCCAGCCAGAGTTGCTCACTGGAGATAGTCTGAAGGTGATGGGGGAGTCAGATAGAGGAAGAGTAACAGGACCCAAGAGTGTGCATAGAATGTGCCATGGGGGATAAGAGGGCAACAGTCCAGATGCTGTCCTGCTTGCGAAGTCAGCCAGAGGGAGAACCTTCTGCTCCCACTTGGAGGAAGGGGACACAGCTTCCAAATTCGCACAAAGCATTGTATGGGCTGGTGGTGCCCAGGACAGAGGAGTAAGCTGTGACCTAGAAACAGAAAACTGACATTACAGTCTGAATTCTGTTACTCACTCATGTCATAACTTTCCAAATCATGTCATTTCTCTGAACCTCGGTTTCCTCCTCCGTAAAGTGGGGATAGTAAAGTCCGCCCTGCCTGCCTCACAGGATTGAACTGAAAGTCAGTATTTAAAACCAGAAGAGCAGAAATCCCCCTTTGTTTTCTCCAAGGCTCCTGGGCCTTTATCTCATTGTTGTCTCGTCATGACGTGCTTATTCACTTAGTCCTGTCTGACTCTTTGGCGACCCCTTGGGCTGTAGCCTGCCAGGCGCCTCTGACCACGGGATTCTCCAGGCAAGAATACAGGAGTTGGTTGCCATTTCCTTATCGACAGGATCTTCCTGACCCAGGGATCGAGCCCTAGTCTCGTGTGTCTCCCGCATGGGGAGGTGAATTCTTTACCCACTGCCCCCTTCATCATGATACCTGTCCCTGAAGAGGGATGGAAGGATGTCAATTCTGACCTCTCTTCTCCAGAGTCTCCTCAGGCATTGCTGTGGATGTGCTGTACGCTCTGTGATCACGTCCTTCCTTCTGCCCGCCTCCCAGACCTCAGCTCAAACCTTGGACTGGACAGTGATTGCACTCAGAGGCTCACCGCACATCTAAATGGGCAGGCTGCACCCATGTTACAAGTTAACCGTGCGTTCACTGATTAATCTAGCAGTTTGTGCTGGACACCCAGGCCGGGCACTGAGGACCCACCATCCTGAACCACACTGAACCGCGGCAGACCAGCTGGCTGGAAGGCCCCAGGTCTGCTGCTGCCTGTGTGTGGGCAAGACAGAAGCAGCTCCGGCCACACTGAGTTGGATGTGTCAGGGAGCTCCCGACTTTTCTGTGCCCAGAGAGGTTCTCACGACGTGTGAGTCACTGCGGTGGCGGTGGTTGAGTTGCTAAGTCACGTCTGACTCTTGTCATCCCATGGACTGTAGCCCGGCAGGCTCCTCTGTCCACGGAATTCTCCAAACAGGAATATTAGAGTGGGTTGCCATTTCCTTCTCCATGGGATCTTCCTGACCCAGGGATCAGACCCAGGGACTGAACCCAGGTCTCCTGCGTTGTAGGCAGTCTCCTACATCGCAGGCAGATTCTTCACCAACTGAGCCCCCAGGGAAGCCCATGAGTCATGGTAGATGACCCCAAGGACTGCTGTGGTTGATGGGGGAAGGCGCACGGGAGGGCCGGGGGGGATGGCAGAGGGCAGATGTGATGTCCCCCAGCCAGAGAAGACAAGCAAGGATGTTCTGACCAGAAGCAGCTGTGTCTGCTAAGATGCAGAGGATGGGAAAGGATGTGGCGTGTCCCAGGAATGCTGCAAGGCTCCTTGTGGCAGGGTGGGTGGTACGGCCATGGAGGTCAAGCCAGCCTGGGGAGAGCCTGGGATGCTATGCTAAGGAGCCTGAATTTACTCTGCAGGTGCTGAAAAAGCATCTCCAGTTTCCTCCAGCTGAAAAAAAAAACACAGAGTTTTGTTTCCAAAAGGCCATCCTGGTGGCAGTATGGAGGGTAAAATTAGGGCGAGGGGAGGGAAGAACTTGGAAATAGAGACCACAGGTGGTGGTGGTAGTTGAGTTAAGAGAGGCTAAAGAGCTCAAGATTGCCAGGAGAAATATCAATAACCTCAGATATGCAGATGACACCACCCTGATGGCAGAAAGTGAAGAGGAACTAAAGAGCCTCTTGATGAAAGTGAAAGAGGAGAGTGAACAAGTTGGCTTAAAGCTTAACATTCAGAAAATTAAGATCATGGCATCTGGTCCCGTCATCTCACGGGAAATAGATGGGGAAACAGTGTCAGACTTTATTTTTGGGGGATCCAAAATCACAGCAGATGGTGACTGCAGCCGTGAAATTAAAAGACGCTTACTCCTTGGAAGGAAAGTTATGACCAACCTAGACAGCATATTGAAAAGCAGAGACATTACTTTGCCAACAAAGGTCCATCTGGTCAAGGCTATGGCTTTTCCAGTGGTCATGTATGGATGTGAGAGTTGGACTGTGAAGAAAGCTGAGTGCTGAAAAATTGATGCTTTTGAACTGTGGTGTTGGAGAAGACTCTTGAGAGTCCCTTGGACTGCAAGGAGATCCAACCAGTCCGTCCTAAAGGAGATCAGTCCTGGGAAGGACTTGGAAGGACTGATGCTGAAGCTGAAACTCCAGTACTTTGGCCACCTCATGCGAAGAGTTGACTCATTGGAAAAGACCCTGATGCTGGGAGGGATTGGGGGCAGGAGGAGTAGGGGATGACAGAGGATGAGATGGCTGGATGGCATCACCGACTCGATGGACATGAGTTTGAGTAAACTCCGGGAGTTGGTGATGGACAGGGAGGCCTGGCGTGCTGCAATTCATGGTGTTGCAAAGAATCGGACACGACTGAGCGACTGAATTGAACTGAACTGAACTGAAAGAGCTCGAGTCAAGTACAGCCTGGGGATGGCGAGGAGGGACCAGAGGGGGCTCTGCCCAGAAGTGGTCCAGAGTAACGATGAAGAACGTGGCTCCACAGCCAGGTTACCTGGGTTTGAATCTGCTGCTCACCAGGCTTGTGGACAATACATCCCTTCTTGTGCCTAAGTTTCTCCACATGTGAGCATGTGAATGTCAACTCCACCTCATATGATGTTTGAAGCCTTCAGAATGGTTTCTGGCACAGACTCAAGTATTTTAAAAATGTTAGTTCTTGGGAGGAGAAAAAATTGACAGGGTTTGGTATTAGAAGTGTGTCTGATTCTTTGCAGCCCCATGGACTGCCAGGCTCCTCTGTCCATGGAATTCTCCAGGCAAGAATACTGGAGTGGGTTGCCATTTCATTCCCCAGGGGATCTTCCTGACCCAGGAATTGAACCTGGGTCTCCTGCATTGCAGACAGATTCTTTACAGTCTGAGTCAACAGGGAAGCCCTAGAAATGGGGGAAGAGAGACTCCTGGGTGCTTTCAACACCAATTCTCCCCCTTCCCCTCTTCCACCCTTTAGCTCTTGGGTGGAATATGGCTACTGTACTGGTCAGGAGCCTGGGATTCTGGGGTCAGGTTCACCTGCTCTCTGTCTAACCTTGGGCAAGTTCCGGATCCCTGCCTCAGTCTCCACATCTGTAAAACGGGAGTAACACTAATATCTACATCCAAAGATTCTTTGTGGATTAAATGGGATAATATGAGTCATAACCAGCACACTGTGGGTGTTCAAAAAGACTGTTAATTCTTATTCAGATTATTACTCACCAAAGTACTAAGTAGAAGAGGAAGCAGTGTTGGATGACAAGGGAGGGAAATACAATTTGGCACAGTTTATGTAGGAGGCAGCCAGAACTGGGGAGGGAACTCAGCTGAGATGGTGGAGGGAATCCTTGTAGGAGGAAGGCTAAAAATGTTAAGCTGCCAGCGAAGGTCTGCTCACCCTCTCCTTTGGTGGGACTGAGACCTATTTAGGAGAAAGAAGAATTTGCAGCCGAGGGAAGATCACGGAAGTGGCTTTCTTCTGGCACAGTTGGGTAAAAAGACAAATCAAAACATTTGTACTTATATCAAAATACAAATCACAGTTTGGTCAGAATAGACATTTTAACTATTTTTGGTGAAAATTTTTCTAAAAGCATACCTCTCTACCACTTGCCTGCTGTTTAGCGCATTTCTTTACTTATTCTTTCAGTGTATATTTATTGAGGGCTTAATAAGTTCTGTGTTAGTTTTTGGGGAGACACAGCATAAAGTAGAAAAAAAACTTCTGCCTTCCAGGAGCTTGCTTCTAATTCTCAGTATCATAAATTTTGAAAAGAAAACATGCTTATATTTACACATTTGGGTATTCATAGGATTATCTCCTTAAATTAAAATTCTCCAGCGGGATTTTTTTTCCTGAAAGAGGATCTATTTTATTTTTGTTTTAGATTGACAAAGAGGGAGATTTTTTTTTAATTATGTAAAACATAGAGAAAACTACAGATAACTCACATGCCTACTACCCAGACTGAACAAATTTTAAAAGTTAATCATATTTTCTTGAGATATTTTTTAAGTAAATAAAAGTTGATACAAGTGAAACTTTCTTTGTTAACGTGCATACAAAACTATAAATATCTTAAGTAGAAAGTACAGTTATTCAGGGTTGTTCTCCTGACAAGGATTTTAAAACTTTAACAACCCACTGAACCTCTCTCATTTCAATAAATAAAGAAAATTTATTTATTTCCCTTGAATATAATAGTTTAGACTTCTGAAAAGTAAACTAATTAAACATGCAATTTGTCTATTCCCTGCTGTTTCTTGCTTCCTACTCTTTTTGGATTTATTTTTCAGTCTATAGATGGCAAACAATTTTAGAATATCATGAAATGTTTTTATTTCATACTCATTTTTGGATGATGGTTTAGCTATGTATAAGATTCTAGCTTCACCTTTCTTTACCCCCACTTCAGTACTTTGAAGGTATTATTCCATTGTGTTACCATAGAGAAATCTGTTGTCAGCTGAGCTGTCATTGTCTGGAAGGTAATCAGCTTCCTCTCTAGTAAATTTTAGGCTTTTTTTTTTTTTTTTAAGAAAAAAAAATGTTTTTGGTTCTGTAGTTTCCTTATGATGAGTCTAGATGTACTGCTTTGAGTGTACTTTCAATCCGAGTAGGGAATTCAAATGTAATTAAGTTCTATTACATTATTTGCAAGCACCTCATAGAACTTGCCGTGAGAATTAAATGAGATAATGAACTTGAAATACATTGTAAATTTTGTGACAATGTGCCAATGGCAGCTAACTGATAATTTAGAGCTATTTGGGTGAATATTATCGTTATAATTTGAGACAGATACTTCAGAGAGGACAACCAGGTAATTCTCACCAGTGAACAGTTTATTGGTTGAATGAATAATGAGAGTTGGAGGCACATAACATGTACCAGTCAATGGAAGTCAAACTTCCTATGGCAAATTTGGGCTCTTATCTATGCCATGTTCTAGGCACTCTCAGGACCATTTCAGAATGGGTTCTGTTTGGTTGAAAATTTCTCTTTGGATTTGATGCTCTATTTTTCCAATCACACCCTTGTCTCCCCCCCTCAGTTATAATCTGGAGCCTTTTCCAATAAATATACCTTTTTTCAACCCAGCCCTACGGCCTCCTATCTCAGTTCTGCCCCAGTTCTCAAACTGAGCATTAATAAAGAAAATGTGGTGAAATTTAGGGAAGAAGAATAAAACTATATTCATGGACTGCTAAAAGATGTGAATGGATGCAAAAGGTAAAAGCTCAGGATGGGAAGAAAACATGTACTCCTCCCTACTTCCTCCCCACATACCCCTGCACAATGTTTATAAATCAAGCTTTCACCTAACACAGCCAGAGCTGACTTCCTAAAGGAACATATCAAATTACACAAAAGGTCAGTGAATGTAAAATACTATAGTGACTGTTATGGGATCATTTTTAATCTTCTCCATCACCTAAAACATTGAAGAAAAAAATATATATTTAAATAAAGTGGAGTAACTAATGAGAGTTTGGGGGTTATACTGCTGAAGTCAGGAGATATTTTTTTTATCCTAAATAGTTGACACTTGCTGGAAATTCCATCCAATTATTCAAGACATTTAGGGAATGAACCTCCATCCTGAATTTTTTACGGAGCAAAATGTGAAAGTATTTGTAAAGTTGTACTGACCAAAAAGAAAAAAAAAAAAAGCACAGGATGACTCCCCCTCCCCACCCCCCACTCCCACCTCCACAACACACGCACATTCCTGCCAAATTTCTAGTCTCATCTCTTCTAAGTTGTCAGGCCAGGTAGAGTCTGACACCAGGTGTCTAATCTAAGGCTATGGAAGAGACTTAAGCAGATGTGACCCTCACAGCCAGATGTGCCAAGGCCAGGAAATGTGACTGCCTGAAAGATGTAGGTTTGTATCATTTATTTTTGAGAAGCAGTGAAAGGAAAAACATTAGGGGGAGGAGCGGGTATGCTTTTAAGAAATGAGCAGCCCAATTTGGTTAGGGCACAGAACCGAAGATGAGAAAGTCCTCTGAAGTAGAAGACCGGCTGTCAGCTCGGCCACCTGGCTGCAGCTGCTTTCTGCACACATGAATATTTGAGCAAGGAAAATGGCCCTCTCTGCCTTCTGGGGATGGCCCTCTCTCCTCGCCATCTAATCTCACTGGCTGGCGAGGGATGGCAGACAGACGCAGGGGGCAGCCGGCCTGGTGAGGGAGAGGCGCCAAGGGTTTAGCGCCCCAGGAATTGGGGCGGGGTTCGCAGCTCCCCAGAGGAGCCGCCCCTTATTCCTCTTTTCTTTCCTCTCCTCTTCGGCCTGCTCTTCTTTTCTCTGCTTCCCTCTTTACCTGGCAACTCATCTCTCACTCATTCCCCCCGTTTCGCCTCTTTACCAGGGTTACCCCTTATTTTCCCCTCATCTCTGCCGGCTTCCCAGATTTCCTCGCCCCCCGCCCCGCCCCCGCGCCGGGCACGTGGGGACGGAACAGGGCAAACGAGGTTCCTCTCCTCTGAAATCAGTGCGTTCTACACGGGCCGGCGCCACCCAATCCGCGTGTTAGAACTGAAATTCCTGCGAGGACCGAAACCTAGCTTTCATTTGTCTGCATGTCTCCACCTCGAACACGGGCGAACACAGAGCGTGCCGTCAGAACAAATGTGTAGAAAGAAGAGAGGTCATCTCGTCCTTTCCTGGTGCCGAGTCGCTTCAGTCGTGTCCGGCTCTTTGCAGCCCTGTGGCCTCCAGCCCTCCAGGCTCCTCTGTCCATGGGACCCTCCAGGCGAGAATCCTGGAGTGGGCTGCCATGACCTCCTTCAAGTCCTAAGCCAGGCTCACTTCGCCTTCAACCTTTCCCACCACCCAGTGGCCAGTTTCTCCTTCAGGTCTCAGTTCAGGGCTGCCTCCTCTGGGCAGCCTTCCCTGCCTGCAGATCCTCTCCTAACATCCTGCACGCTTCTCCAATTGCACGCTTCCATGTTGTATCACACTGTCTATTATATTCGCTGTTGGCATCCCTTACCTCTGGGCTACCCTCTCCTAAACTCCCATTCCCTCCCCTAAACTGAAACTCCCTTGGGCAGAGCCTGAGGGTTCAATAAATGTTACTGAATAATTGGAGCCTGGTGATATTTGAATATTTACTAACTTATGCCCTATCCCTGACCCTCCCTACTTTTTACCAACTCGAATCACACCCATCGTTATGATCCAGATTATGAAGGTTTCTTTGATACAATACTATTTTCATTTATCTAATCAGCAAAGACAAAAAGGAACAATTCTTTAGCCTATTTTTGGTGAGAATACTGATGGGAACAAATATGGGTAAAATGTTTTTGGAAGGTGATTTGGCAAAGGCTGTCAGAAGCCTTAAAATCTACCTAACTTTTGACACAGCAGTTCCACTTCTGGGAATATGTTCTGTAGACCTAATATAAAATGTGCCCAAAGGTTTTTCCAATAAGGTGTTCACTGCAGTCAATGTTTATAATGTTAAAAAGTTGGAAATCCACAATAAGTGATTAGTTGAGCACATACAGGTAAACCTATAATAAAACTGTTTTAAAAAATTAAAAATAGTTATTGACCTGACAAGCTGTTGATTGTTGTTGAATGAATCTGCATATATAATATGGCCTCATTTATATGCAAAATATAAAATTTTATTTGCTTAGAAAAATTCTGAAAAGGTATATAAAAGTGGATTTTTCAGGGTGATGATATCATATGTGATTTATTTTTATACTTTCTCTTTTTTGGCCGCTTGGCTTGGGAGATCTTAGTTCCTCCAACTAGGGATTAAGCCCTGGGCTATGGCAGTGAAAGTGCTGAGTCCAAACCACTGAACCACCAGGGAACTCCATATACTCTTCTTTTTTTTTTCTAAATCTGTGTTTTCCTACTTTGTTTCTCTTCAATGAACCAGAATTATCATATACTATTTTTTTAAAAGTTATTAAAAATTGTCTGAATGCTTTGCTTTTCTTTGACTCTAGAAGTAAGCTGTTCAAAGTCAAAGAGTCTTGAAAAAATAAAAATTCTCATATGGAATATGGAACATTTTAGATCTGAGATGTTCGAGGGAGAGCCTTTATCTGCCTAAGCCTCATAGTCATATATGAGTCTAATTTTCCATTGCTCTGAGAGACTGTGACAAAGAATCATTACCCTTGAAATGGGTTTGTGTGATATAAAGAAGTCAGGGTCTCCTCTTCACTTAGTGAGTGTATTCACATTTGTGGGAGTTCCCATGCATGTGCTGAGGGAAAGTCCTGTGATATAGCATTTGTGCTGTGTTGAGCTCAATCACTTGTAGAAAATGTGCACTGTAATAGGGGTATTACACAGGGTGATATTATGGAGAATCCTAATTGGTACCAAAGTAATTCTTACTAGAGTGGACTATAAAACCTTCAGTGCCGTTCTAACTAATCACCCCTGTGGCATTCTGAGCCAATGCAGGTTAATGGTGACGATCTTAATTTTTTTATTAATTAAGTGTATAATCTGACAGTATAAACCTATTGTCGGCGTTCATCATGCTGATAATAAATGGCTTGAGTACTTGGCACCTTTGGCTGCACCGAAGCCCTGAACGCTTTCATCCACCACTCAGAATCTGAGCAAGATCTCCGAGTGACTCATTTGTACCCAGAGATGATTCAGTCGCTCAGTCGTGTCCAACTCTTTGCTACCCCATGAATCACAGCACACCAGGCCTCCCTGTCCATCACCAACTCCTGGAGTCTACTCAAACTCATGTCCATCGAGTCAGTGATACCATCCAGCCATCTCATCCTCTGTCGTCCCCTTCTCCTCCTGCCCCCAATCCCTCCCAGCATCAGGGTCTTTTCCAATGAGTCAACTCTTTGAATGAGGTGGCTAAAGTATTGGAGTTTCAGCTTCAGCATCAGTCCTTCCAATGAACACCCAGGACTGATCTCCTTTAGGACGGACTGGTTGGATCTCCTTGCAGTCCAAGGGACTCTCAAGAGTCTTCTCCAACACCACAGTTCAAAAGCATCAATTTTTCAGCACTCAGCTTTCTTCACAGTCCAACTCTCACATCCATACATGACCACTGGAAAAACCATAGCCTTGACTAGATGGACCTTTGTTGGCAAAGTATAGAGGGATTAGGGTGAGCAAATAGCAGGTAGGTTCATGGACCTAGGAGAAGTCTCCAAACTCAGGGGCCGCAATGGCTGTCCTCGGGTCTCCTACCTCTATACCTTGGGTAGCTCTTTAGCAAACGACTTCTCATAATATTTAAAAGTAGGAAGGAAAAAGAATTCAAAAGAAGTGAATATGAAAATATAAGTGCTTAATAAACGCTTAATTCGGCCAAAATGGCAGATTCAGTCTCCTTGAGTTTTAGGGTAGGAATAGGCCTCAGTCATCACTGTCCTCCCCATACATTGCATTGCAACCAGGATATGACAGATCTTTACATCTTAATCTATACTGCCAGGGCATGACATGTTTAGACTTGCTTATCCAAAGCGCATTTCCTGGAAGACAAACCTTGCCAGATACATCCTAAATTGAAATGTGTGGATAAATAAGTTTGAGAAACTCAGCCTTTTACCTTTTCCTCTTGGAGATTTATGGTATATATTAGCATTTTGAAGGCAATAATAAGTCCTTTAGAAAAGATACATATATTAATATCATCTAACCCAGCAATATCTAACCAAAGTGTCTAACCACACTTACTGGATCATATAACTTTAAAAAATTATGTATTTATGGCTGTGCTGGGTCTTCGTTGCTTTTGAGTGGGCTTTCTCTG
Organism: Odocoileus virginianus; assembly: GCF_023699985.2. Lineage (NCBI taxonomy): Eukaryota > Metazoa > Chordata > Mammalia > Artiodactyla > Cervidae > Odocoileus > Odocoileus virginianus. The sequence goes on from NC_069678.1 coordinate 63,860,718, forward strand.
GTTGTGGCAAGCAGGAGCTCCTCTCTGTTGTAGTGTGTGGGCTTCTCATTGTGGTGGCTTCTCTTGTTGTGGATCACAGGCTCTAGGGTGCTCGGGTTTCAGTAGTTGCAGCAGACTTGTGGTGCAGCATGGGCTTAGCTGTTCCATGGCGTGTGGAGTCCTCCTGGACTGGGATAGAACCTGTATCTCTTGCATTGACAGGCAGATTCTTATCCACTGTGCCACCAGGGAAGTCCTGGATCATAGAACTCATATCATCCCACAGAGAACATTTTAGCAAGACTGCCTTAGATATCTGCCAGCTTGCTTACAGCCCAGATCAGATGGAAATAATAATTTCCCGATTCTTCTTAAATCCTAGCATAATAGAAATGAAATCTCCAATGATTGTGACTAAATCCCTTAATAAAAACATAGAGTTATAGGGATACAGAATTAAATCAGAAGGGACCTTGACCGTCATGTCTTAACTCCCAGCCCATTGTAGGAATTCACTTACTGCATCCATGATGGATATGCTGCCATCTCTGCTTGGATGCTTCCAATGGCAGGGAGCTCAGCCACTCACAGCAGTCATTGAGCTATCCTCAAATGTCCTCTTCTATTGAGCTAAAATCTTCTTTGAGGTTCTAGGTTTTATCATAGAATAATATAGAACAATCTACTCTCATATCTACATATCAGTTCTCAGGTCCTCAGTTAACATATCAGAAATGATCAGTTTCTGCACTTCAAAGTATAATCAAAAGAAATAAAGAAGGGGATGCTTGACTCACTAGTGAGGAGTGGGGGAAAGAGAATAATCTTATTAGTTGAGCCACAGAAGTGAAATAATAAAAATCTCTTATTTGCAGTCCATTACGTTCTGAAAACAAAAGTGCTTTTTTTCAAGAGTTTGGTGCAAACCCTTTGGTGACTGTCATAGTCAGATTGGCTGCTGTAACAAAGTACCCAGACTGGGTGGCTTATAAATAACACAGGTTTATTTCTCACAGTTCCAGAGGCTGGAAGTTGAATATCAGCATGCCAACATGGCCAAGCTCTTCCAGGTTACAGATTGCCAACTTCTTGTGCCCTCACATGATGACAGAAGGACAAGAGAGCCTCCTGGAGTCTCTCTTATAAGTGCACTAACCCTGCTCATAAGTGCTCCTCTATCATGGCCTAATTGCCTCCAAAAGGTCCCACCTACTAATACCATCACATTGGCATTAGAGTTTCAACATGAGAATTTCAGGGGGGACACAAACATTCAGCCCACTGTAGTGACAAAACATAATGATATAAAACTATTTTCTAACTTAAAAAATTTTTCTTATTGAGGTCTAGCACCCAGACAAAACTGAGATCTTGTGTTCTGAATAAGAAACTGCATTTTCTTTTTCTAATCTAATCAGGTGTTTTCACAGTGATTAAACTTTGGGTATATACATAGAAAAAAAGTTACTTCAAAGATTATTGTTCATGGACTTATGAATACCTATAGGATCAAGGTAAGTGAATCTTTAATGGCATCAGGTAAAATGTATATTCCAGTCTAGAGTATCATATATATTTCCACTGCAAACTAGGAAGTTTCATTTTCTTTTAGCAGCAAAACTTAAGGTTTTAGTTTTTCTTTAGTCTTAACAATTTATTTGACAAAACTATTTATTTATAAGCAAAACTAGCTATAGTCTTTATTCCACTTAGTGGGCTATGCATACATTTGATTAAAGAAATGTTTCTATGTTTGATTACAGAAATATTAATATGTTTCCTTAAACTCTGTGGGGAGCATTACACAATATGCAGCATATGCATTGCATAACCTTCCTAAAATCAGACAGAAGCAAAATTCTGAAACACATCTGGCCCTAAGGATTTTGGACAAGGAGATATGACATTCTTTTCTTGGTAAATTCTATGGGCTCAACACTCTTAACCTAATTACTTTTGTTCATTCTCACAATTTTGTGAGGTAAAGTACTATGTGTTCCCCACCTTACAGATGAGGAAAATCATCCAGTTTGGCAGACGTTTTTCTTTTCTTATTGCCTATTTGACATTTGCAAAGAAAGCCAGTTCTCCCATCATGTACTAATTGACAACAAAAAATTAAGTCACTGCTTCTAATTTGGGACAGTGGTCAATGCCAGGAGAACCCCAGCCTGAAAGGGGGTGACTGTGAGGTCCAGTGATGATTCCCTCTGAGGAATTCCTGTCTGACCTCTGTCTAAAAGCAGTTGGTGGATTCACAATGCTCGTGGCTTTTCAACTCTTCTTTTTCCACCTAACCCTTCAAAAACTTCAGTGTGACTGGGAAAACCATAGATACCCGTGCAGAGAAAACTATTCTGAGTGTTGAATTAATTTATGTCAAGGCCTGAGTCCAGCCTCTGGGATCCAAGTTCCTTACTGCCTATTGCACCCACCCCCATAAGGCTATTATAATGAGATTTGAGGATTATCAGCCATTCACAAATTTGCCCATTTCTTTCTTTCACTATGCTTTGAAATGTTCGTAGGAGTATTTGTTTTCATCAGGATATTGAAAGCAACAACTTAGAAAAATTACAAATCTCATGTAAGGGTCTACCTAATAAGCCGTCATAAACTTAAATAATCACAGGAGCTAGTCAAGCATTTAGCCAGGTCCAGAGGGAACTGCACATAGAATAGACAAGATTTGATGAGGAATGAGAGAAAAGAAGCATGGAGGAGATCTGAAGCATGGATGTTTCCAGGAATTATCCACACTGTGTGTTACACTGGGAGGACTGGGGCCCAGACCAGTGCATCAAGGAATGACTGAAGGAGGAACTAACAGGGAAAAAGAAGTAGGAGAAAGGGGATCTGGGATCCCCCAAATTGAGTATCACCTTCATCAGCTATTTCCATAAAGACTGTGCCTATACTTATAGGTCCTCTTGCAATAGTTGAATCATAACATTTTAGAACATTCACCAGATCTCATCACTCACCAGCTAGTGTTCAGGGGCTGGAACAGACACCTAACTTACAGAACCAGGGACACAAGGCAAGGGAGAAGGAAATAGCGTGGGTTAAGAACTTCCAACCTCAGCCCACACCAGTGTTCCCTTTGCTGTCTGTGTTGCAGCCACACTCCTGTATGTACTGTTTGCTGGGAAAGCCACCTTCTTCCACTCTCTGCTAAGGGGGACTCAGACTCATCCCTGGGCTCAGCCTAAACATCAGTCCCCAGAAAGGCCTCCCCTAGCCACACCTACCATTCAACTCTGAGTTATAGTCCACTGTTCTCTGGGGTTTATTCCCTTCAGAGCATCTACTGCAATTTGTCAGTATATGTCTATTTCTTTATTAGTGTCTGCATACTCCCTATGAGTCCCCACCAAGTGAGGGTTCTTAACAGAAATCTGTTCAGTGAATCATTGTCAGGCACTGTGCTCTCTGTTTCAGACATGGTAGCTTTCTTCATCTTTATCATAGCCCTCTGTGTTGGTTTCACAGATAATGTTAAGGAGGCTTACAACTCCAACGGGCCCACTCTCATACTCTGGAGTTGTGCAGTGCACACAGTTATATGTAGCAACCCTGTTCAACAACCCCTTGTTCTAAGCCATTTAGGAATGGTATTATTTCCAAAGGAAGAGTATCTCTGCTATTCCCAACTCTGTGACAACATGGGCTCAGAGGGGTTAATAATGAACAGAAAGTCCAGTTAGCTTCACCCATCACATCAGTCCTGGAACTAAATCCTGGTTCCAAAAAAGCCCAAGAAAAGACTTTTCTGTTTGTATATCATGTTAATAATTAATTGATTGGTTAATCAACTAACTAGCTTTTGTAAGCTTTGTCCTCTCCACCTTTGTCCCTTACATGTGTTCTGGCCAGGGTCAGTGGGCCTGGGCTCAGATGCTCATTGTATTGACCCGAAAAACTCTGAAATAATGATTGTTTGGAAACATGTACAGGATAGATGTCTGAATGTTTTGAAATTTTATGAGGAAGCTGATCATTTTATACCTGTTGAGAATAGTTCTCTTCCAGTACTGATTGGACATTGAAAATATACAATTCATGGCTATACCAGGGTGGGTAAATTAAGGTCCTTCCTTCAAGGATCTCTCAGTCAAATGTGACAAAAGGAGAGACAAGGAAGACTTCTTGGAAGAGTAGGTCATGGAGACAGGAGATGGGAAGAAGGGGAGGCCTGGGAAGTGTCCTAGGCAGAGTGGGAAGGGTTCTATGATTTCAGAGACGGAGTAAAAGCAAAAGTCCAGTCTGGAGAAGAAATGGTGCTCCCTTTTTGTTGTTTTATTATTTCATTTCTAAATTGTGTCCAACTCTTTGCGACCCCATGGACTGTGGCTCACCAGGCTCCTCTGTCGATGAGGTTTCCCAGGCAAGAATACTTGGAGTGGGTTTTCATTTCCTTCTCCAGGGAATCTTCCTGACTCAGGGATCAAACCTGAATCTCCTACATTGGCAGGCAGATTCTTTACCACTGAACCACCAGGGAAGCCCTTTTGCCTGGGTACTTCTATTAATAGAAGAGCCTCTGGGTTGTAATATTTTATAAGATACCACAAACACACTTGGTATTAACACTTTTCATGTGAAATATAGACCAAATTACTCTTCTTGCTTCTTTGGTTCACAGCCCTCAACCCTAACTCTCACAGCTCTAACGTTAGCCAAGTCCTTTTCAAGATGAAGGACAAAGGCCAGTTTTAACAACATGTCAAATATTCCATTATCAGGTTTAAAAATGTCTCTTAAACTCTAACACTGTAAACACTAATTGAGTTATCCATAAGGCCTCCTAGCAGAGATTGGCTGCTCTTGGCCCTAGTTGTTCATCAGAATCACTTGTGGTACTTTTTAAAGAACACATATGCTCAGTCTACTGAAGTTAAACTTAGATAAACCTTCAACTCATCAATTCCTCTCCTAGGAAAATATCCATGAGAAATGCAAAATCCATTAAAAAAAACATAGAGGAATATCATGCATCACTGTTTGTAATAGCTCCACAAAGAATAACCCAAGTGTCCAGCCATAGCTGTATGAATAAATGAATATGTGGAATAGTAGACAGCATCAAAAAAGGATGATCTCATGCTATACACAACATTGCAGACAAATCTCATAAACACAGTGTAGAGTAAAACAAGTCAGATGCCAAAGCACACATACTGCATGAGTCATTTTGGTTTTATACTAAAAATCAAGAAAAAGTAATCAATATGTTAGAAGTCAGGATAGTGGTTATGCTTTGGAAGGAGAGAGACTCAAAGAAGACACAAGGGAGGTTGAGGGATTTCTGGGCATTAGTTATAGGAGTGTGTTCACTTTATAAAAAGTGAGCAAGCTGTGCATTTATGACCTGTACAACTTTCTATATGATGTATTATTTCCATAAAATATTTTAAAAAGATATATCTATCTAGATTTCATCCTCATTTATTCTGATTCAGTAGATTTTGGATAAGATCCTATTATTGGTATTTTTTTTTTCTAAATCTCCACAGATGATCTTAGTGTACATCCAAGTTCAGGAACCAGTGACTGGGATCACCATTGGTCTAGCTTTCCCTTGTTTGTATATTGAAAGAGATAACTTCCTGTTTTTATTCAATTTTTCTCCCTTACAAATAGGAATAAAATAGCCACCACAATCATGTGCACCCAGACGTTTCCATGCTACTGAAGTGCATGAGGGTTGAAAGGCATTCCTTCCAATTCTGTGTCAGTTGCTCATGAGCAGAAGTATTCATACTCTAGGGTTTCAAGAAGCCCTCACAGAATCTGTTTATTCAACTAGCCAACAAGCGTTTATTGAACACCTATAGTAACGAAAGTGAACAATTGCTCTTATTAATCACTTCCCTGGGCTGTGGTCTTATGTCCTTTGCATATGGTCTTTAATTTAAATAATATAGTAAATAACTAAATTAAATAATTTATGTAATAATTAAATTATATAATATAGTAAAGGAGTTAAGTGCACAGATTCAAGAGCCAGGCTACCAGCATTGAAACTCTGGATTCAGTTTACTCAGTTGTGTGATTTTGGGAAAGTTACTTAGACTATCGGTGACTCAGTTACCTCACCTATAAATTGGGATAAAGGTAATACTACTTCCTGAAACCTAGATGAGGAGTAAACGATGTTTGGCACCTGTTATTGTTTAGTTGCTCAGTCGTATCCAACTTTTTTGCGACACGGTGGGCCGTAGTCTGCCAGGCTCCTCTATCCGTGGGATTTTTCCAGACAAGGATACTGGAGTGGGTTCCATTTCTCTCCCCAGGGGATCTTCTCAACCCAGGGATTGAACCCTTGTCTCCTGCATTGCAGGCAGATTCTTTACCACTGGACCACCAGGGAAGCTTCAGCACCTGCAAATGCCAAATACTATATACAGCAAATGCTGCATATGTATTAGCTCTTATTTTTCACAAAGTCCTATGAATAGCTACTCTGATAATACTAAATTTGTACTTGAGGAAACCATGCTTAGAAAGGTCCCATGACTGGTCCAAAGTTACACAGCTAATAAATAGCAAAATCAAGATTCCAAGCCAGGTTGCCTGACCTCAGTGCTCAGATATTTTGCTATCATGCTCTCTCTTTTCACTGACATCTTTCTCTCTCAGTTGTGTTTTGGTGGACTCAGGGATTAAATATCTAAAGAGAGGTTTTTCAGGAGCCTGGAAAGTAGGAATATTTCATGAGTCAACTTGAAATAACAAGACATGCTCCCTGCAAGTAAGGAAGGGAGCCTTTCCCAATCAAATTTCATTTTCCAAGGAAGAATGAATTTGGGTAACCTTTCTCACTCCCTGAAGTTAAAAATACCTTTTAAAAATGAGTTTGTCATGTCTTGTTGCATAACACTGAGCAGTATTTATAGAACGTGGAAATGAATGTGAAAACTTGTATTTTGATTCATGGCCTATTAGAAGTGGTACTTTCATTAATAACTCTGACTTGAATTTTTCCTCCCAAGTTATTGGAGTGTTTATTAAACTTTTAAAGTATTTTCTCTGACTCAGAATGGGGAATAGAAAGATAGGAACTGGGAAGAAGTACATTTTTAGACACTAACATTGTCAGTGACTGAGAAAGCAGTCGCAAGTGTTTAACCTGTCAGCCTGAGAACTGCCTTTCTGTAACTGACAGTATGGGGTATTTTGTCCCCTGATGCTGAATCCTGTTAATTAGAGAGTTAAGAATTGTAGTTTTCAGGAGTTAATTTTAAATAAAAGACTTTATTGGAACAATATATCTGTAAAAATTTAGGTACTAGCATTTAATGAGCAAAACTGTGTACCTAAGATGTGTAATATGTTGATTCCAAAATAATAAGGTTGGCAAACCTGTTATGAATATCTCTCCCCGCATGAATACACAGGCTGCTATCCTTCTGTTGGATTTTTAAAGGATGGCTGCCTCTTACCCTGAAATGTATTTCCAAGTTTTGCCAAGTACTAAGGTGACTGATTTTATTTCTTTTATTAGATACTTAAGTTTCTCTTTCCTTTTTATATATTGCTTAAAAACAAACCTGCTTTTACAGGCCTCCTGCCACCTAAAAGGCTCCTTGTTCAGCACAGAGAAGATTTCTTGGTGATCAGATTCTCCCCGTTCTTCCCTTTAAGCAAACACTGAAAGCTTTCAGCAGCTGCCCAAGATATCACTTTAAAACCCTTAAGGCAGTCTGAAAAGGCTCCAAAAGAGCATGACATGCAATCAAAGTTTAGTAAGGAAAGTTTTAATGAATAAACTTAGTAAATTAGACAGCACTGCAGTGGGGTGATTAACTCTCATTTGTGCATTAGTGTTGAAATTAATTAAAATGTTTAAGCCATAGGAGGCTGGTTACCTCGTCAGGACCTAGCTCTGCCCTCAGAGCCAGCCTGGATCCAGGAGTGATTCATCTTACACAGATGAGAGGGGGATAAGAAGAAAAGAACGGTCAGAACAAATGTGTTTTCAATGGTGCTTAACAGCAGGGAGACCATTGAGACTTCAGAGCAATGCTACTGGAGTGTGACATCATAATACGGTATGTACATGTGGAGTGAAGTGAAAAGGACTTTGCACACACACGCCTTTCCTCTCTTTTGGATTGGACTCTGTGTATATTAATTTCTTTGCCAGGTGGAATGCTGCAGTCCACTCTCGTCAAGACCACTCACAAATCAGCTGTTTTCCTGACTCTTTTGAAACCTGCTTGCCCCCGTTAAATGTTCACCCTGGGGAGTCCCACGCAGTGCAGTGACATGAAAATGTGGGCTTGGTGCCCTGGTGGATTTCCCTAAGATCAACTCCATAGGATGTATGAAAATATAATTGCCTCAAACAGACTCTCAGACACACAACAATGGATTTATTGTTAAATTCCCTTGACAATGTGCAGAGCAGAAACCATCTTTTCAAGAAACCCCAAATATTCCATTCCCATTAGGTTTTTAAATATCTCATAAGCTCAATTTCTTTCCAGAACTATGGGTCTGTGGATCTTCTTATAGAAACCCATTACCGTGTAGCTGTTTAACAAATCTGTGCCTGCTTAAAATTATAAATGACAGCCTATTCCATAAAGGGAAAAGTCCTCTTTGACAGGAAAACAATCTCAGTTGGTTCTCCTTGGATAACAGATGGACTTGTGTCAGGCCTGGCACCATAGCTGTTTCCAACACTGGACTGCTGTTTCTAGTTTGGGGGTCCAAATTAAGGGGTTTGCAGGAATTAGTGACTTCCTGCAAATCTGAATTATTTCCACCTGGAGAAAACTGTCATGATTTGCTATGCATCTACATTAATAACTTTAAAAACTGTCTATCTTCCTTATTTTTTGCTCTAAAGATTTCTTGTCAGACACGGTGTCAGAGGTCACTGTCACAGTGTTCCTTTGGTACCCATTAACTATAACCAGCGAACTTGTTCACTATTGATCCACTATGTCTAAGTATCTATTATAGTGGCTATAAAAGGTGGCTTCACATCTTTCTAAACAGATAATTCATAAAGGTCAAGGGGTCATGGCTTGTGCTATATTATTCACTGTAACTGTGACTGAATGAAAGAGAGAGAGAAGGAGCTAAGGGTCACGCATGTTAGACTAGAGAGGTAGAAAGTTGTGTGTCAATCGGACATGTTATTATCCATATAAATAATAAAAGGCATTAATAATATTTGTTCATGACCTCATTATTGATTCATTCTATTCTGAAGCAGATGCTCCTAGAGAGAGTGCAGACAGAGTTGATTTTTTACCACCAAAGTTCAGCTGAGGTTATCTCTAAAATGGAATTCAACTAAAGACAGTAAAATATACTCTGGCAGCAACATCCTGGGTCATGAGATTGATACATTTTGCAGGTAATGCGTCATTTGGGGTGAAGCAAGTTTGTTTGGGGAACAGGAGCCTCAAATATGAAGTGTTAAGGATCTGCTAGGCTGATTGGTTCAGCACATCCCTGTGTTCCTTTGGGATCCTTTGATTCATCATGTTCTGTAACCTTTGTTGGTTTCCACTGAACATTCAGCAAACACTGCAGAGACCATTGCTGAGGTTCTTAAGTTCCCATTCAAAAGGTAGATATCTCATTGGAGAATAGTCAGGATCTAATGAATGAACCTAGCTTACAAGATAGCTGACACTGTTCTCATTTAATGGTGTTTACGTTTTTCTGGTCTTCCCTGATGGCTCAGTGGTAAAGAATCCGGCTGCCAATGCAGGAGTCACGGGTTTGGTCCCTAGGTCGGGAAGATCTCTTGCAGAAGGAAATGGTAACCCAGTCCAGTACTCTTGCCTGGGAAATCCCATAGACAGAGGAGCCTGGGTGGCTACAGTCCATGGACTCACGAGAGTCACACACAACTTAGTGACTAAACAACAATAACATGGTTTTCTACCCACTGGAGAAGCTGGAGATGGTGTGCTTTCTCAAGACTACAGTTTGGAGGCAAGTAAGTTGTGATGAATCAAGGTGAGATGAGATAGTTAAAATGTCATGCTCCATAAGTTTGAATGCATCCTTTAAGTTCTGTATAGTAAAATGCAACTGAACATTGAAACAAGGGAAACAAAAAGCAGATAACTAACAATATAAATCCTCCATCTTTGACAAGGATGCTTCATGGCAAGAGGCAGATAGCACTTTTTCAGAACCATTCCTGGAGGCACACCCGGGGACGTGCACCCACACACGCAGCCAAACCCCTTCCTAATTTTACTTTCCTTTAACTATTTTACATATTATAATTGAGTGGGTGATGCATCAAAATTGCAAGCTTTAAGAGACAATGAACTACTAGCTCTATGTCTGTTTACAAGTGTTAACTAAGGGAAAGTCCCTAGGCAGGCTAGGCAAATTACACATTGTCCACAGCAAGTGTGGGCACCAATGAGGATGAGTTTCAGAATAGGCCCTTTTAGCTTCAGGAGAGGGTTGAAGAAAGGTTCAGGGGTGGGCTTGGGCGGATGTAGGAGCTGAGGAATCGCTTCTCTGATGTTTCCTTACAGAGCTCCATTCATTTCCAGTATCTACTAACTCTATAACTCTTGAAGCTAAAATGTCCTAAGAGAAATCTAAGGATGACCTATTTCCTGGAAGCGACCAATTTAAGTTAATAGTCTGACCCTGGGAATAGCTTTTCTTCTTTATGTGAGACCCCAGTCACTGGGACAACTAAGGTCTTGAGGGAATTTGCCTCTAATATCTGTGATTCTTAAACTTTTTTTGTGAATCAAAAACCCTTTTGAGAATGTAACAAAAATTAGGAGCCCTCTCTTTTTAGATAAAAATGGTCACACATACACAATTTTGCACATATTTTAGGGATTCATAGAATCCCTGAGGTTGCCACAGGTTAAGAACCCACATTTTAAATAGGCTTTTTAAAAAAAACAGATGAGCATTGATAGAATCTGCCCTTCCCTCTTCAATTCAATAAAGAAAAAAATGAAGCTTAGAGATGAGCCAGCCATTATAACCTTCAGACTCCAAATAATACTGTCCTTAATAATAATAATATTCACATGTCATGTTAGTGGTCTCTATAGACATCTATATTCTTCATAATAATTTTTATTTTTATTTAATGTTTGGAGATGTTGTAAAAAGTGACTACTGTTTCAAAATGTGACCTCTGTGAGGTTTAAAACCTACTGAATCAGATGAGATATGAAAGCGTTCAATATAATGTATGACTTAAAGCTATGTTTTTTAAACTTTAATAGGAAATGTCTGACTCTTAGATCACTGTTTCTAAAGCCTGGCAGACAGAAACATGTCTTTTAGAAAGGTCTAATTCATATAGCAAACAGAGATCCAGCAGGGAGAAATAGTGTCTTTCCCCTTTACCTGGTGCAAACCTTTAATTTACAATGAAAAAACTCAGCTCTGGTAATATTTTTTTTTCCAGTAACATTTTAATAACTATAACTCATCTCATTCCCCCTCCCCCCCAAAGATTACTCAGGTATTGTGCTGATACCTGAGTTGAGATGTGCTGATAAAAAAAAAATAGTAAATCATTGTCTTTGTCCTCAGGAAGCTTACAGTCTTAGGACAGATGTGTGTATGCACTTAAGTGGTCGTTGAAGTGGCTTAGCATTCATTGCCTTCTTCCTCCCTCCAGTCACAGCTCCGTTTTTATTCAGGTACCCACCCCTCCTCTACATAAGCTACGTGATTTAGGGGATGCTGACTCATACTGGGCTAAACCAATCATGGGGCGCCTATAACACATCCTTGTCTGTGATTGGCTCAGGTATCCAAGCTTCAACCAATTAGTATTCCACATTCCCTGGGTGTTACTAATTGGTCCAGGAATGGGTGTGTGACCTAAATTAACCTCATCATACAATAGGAAGGACAATCAAGGGGAAGGTTATCTCTCTTCCCTTCTAGCTGTATTCTCCCAACTGCTGTTAACAACCCTCTTGGCTGCGTTTGGGAAAGTTAGCCTGAGCATGAAGTTAAGAGGTCTGGGAGGGCAGATCTGAGAAAATTACAGACAAACAAAAAAGAAACCCTGGAACTCTCAGGTATCCTTTCCTGGCAGGAGGCAATGTAGATCCTTTCTGGGTGATTCAGGTAAGGTATCTGTGAAGACTGGTACAGAGCCATCACTGTTGCTCAAAATCTGTAACGAGATTCAGGTCCGTGAACATTTGCTGAGTGCTCACGGTGGCTCAGAGGATAAAGCCTCTGCCTGCAATGAGGGAGACCCAGGTTTGATCCCTGGGTTGGGAAGATCCCCTGGAGAAGGAAATGGCAACCCATTCTGGTACTCTTGCCTGGAAAATCCTATGGACGGAGAACCCTGGCAGGCTATAGTCCCTGGGGTTGCAAAGAGTCGGACACGACTGAGCTTTCACTTTCACTTTTCATGACTCAGAACAATGCATAGCAGCTGGGAAGGAGTCTCTTACTGTGTGACCTTAAGTTAGTTGCTCCACCTATCTGAGATGCCAGTTCCTTATGCATAAAATGAGAATCCTATATGCCTACCCGCACTGTTTAGGCAGATTAAATAACACTTATAAGCATTTAGCACTAGAGACTAGATTAATGATTCACTGGCTGACTAGATGACTAGACTGTGTGAATAAATAATTTTCCCTACTTATACTGAATATGTGGTGTAGATTTGAGGATGTCAGGCCCAGTACTTTGGGAAATGTTATTATGAGATGAGCAAGTGATCCCCACTACCTTCTGGGGATAATTCATCTGGAATTTTTCTAATCCCGGAGATCTGCCCTCAGGGATTGCAGAAGCTCCTATTCAGTCATTAGTTAAAACAACAGGCGTCAGAGCCCGTGGTTGTGTACCTTTCCACTCCTGGGGCTCAAAAGGAAGCAACACTGTAAATTGCTTTGGAATGAATTGATTTGTGGTTTTGCTTGCTACCCATCAAGTGTTGGAGAGACTAGGTTTCAGCCCACATGCAGAAAATGCTTCTCAGCTGGTCTGCACAGCCTGTAAGCAAAGTAACTTTCTCCTTTCTATGAGGTGGCTCTTTGGGCCCCCCAGATTGATGGTGGTTCTTTGGCTTCCAAGGTGGCGTTAGCGGTAAGGAATCCACCTGCCAATTCAGGAGACATAAGAGATGCGGCTTCGATCCCTGGGTGGGGAAGATCCCCTCGAAGAGGCATTTGGGTTTGAATTTAGATTTGCTCCCTCACTAGTTGTGTGACCCTGGGAAAGTGACCTAATCTCTCTAAGATTAATTTTTTTCATTTGTAAGAATGGGATATGCTACCCCAGTCCCATAAAGTGGGAGTACACCTACTCAGAGAATTGTTATCAGGGTTAAACAAAACAAATATGAAAAATACATATTCAGCACAATATATGACATATGGTCAATAAACAGACGCTATTGTTATTTTGATTTATAATGGACAGCTCTCTGTCCATCAAAATTGTCCTTCCTATCAGCACTTTGATTTCCTTTGGGGGAATTACCTTTTTTCCTGATTACTCATAGTCTTGGTGCCCTCTAGCGTGCTGTCTACTTTAGAAGTTGATAGGGTCCTGGAGACTCTGCCCACCAATCTTTCCTTTCATCACCTATAAAACCCTGAGGTAAGCATGTGACTTGAGCTCAGCCAGTCTCTCTGCTGGGATTTTTTTTTTTTAAACAGAATGAAGCAAGGGTAGAAGAAACAGTGGGCCAGTAACTGCAGAACGACACCTTCCTTCCTCTCATGCTGGTGCCCCAGATCATTCCTATAGAGTTTCCTTTTGCTTAAGCAGCTGAAGTGGTTCAGACATAAAGAATCTGCCTGCAATGTAGAAGACCCAGATTTGATCCCTGGGTTGGGAAGATCCCCTGGACAGGGGAATGGCACCCCCCTCCACTATTTTTGCCTGGAGAATCCCATGGACAGAGGAGCAGGCTGGTAGGCTACAGTCTGTGGGGTCACAAAGAGTTGGACAGACTGAGTGACTAATACACACAAGCGTCTGGCCTTTATTTCTGTTGCTTACAACCAAAGAAGTGAAACATCATTACTTTCTGTCTATTTAGGAAACAAGTGATTCACTCCCCAGCCTGCCTCACCCTAATTTGCACCCCACCATACATAGAATGTTCCCCAAACATAGCCTAAATGTTTATAGCTTCATGCATGTCTTCAAGATGTTCTTTCTGTTTGGTTGACCATATTCATCTCCCATGCTCCAACAGCAAACTCTAATCCATTCTTCAAGCCTTAGCTCAAATGTTACTTGCCTTGGGAAGCTTCAGTGACTGTTCAGACCCAGCAATGCAAAAGTAAGCCCCTCCACCTTTTTCATTCTTTTTCTCAAGACATTTACCACATTTGCCCTGTTTGTAGTACAGTTAGGTTATTTGCCGTCATCTAGCTCGTGAGCTCTTTGGGAATGGGAACCAAGCCTTAGGCTTGTTCAACTTTGTGTCTCCAGTACCTACCTGGTCCAGAGCAGAAGCACAAAATGTTTTCGTGGAATGAATGGCATTTCTTACAAATAAACAAACTGTGCAATTTCATGGACAAGCATTTATATTAGGGACATGTCTAGATAGCTTCAAAACACTAGTCCAATTCTTTAGGTCACTCAGTTCTCCCAGTAGTAGTGGACAAATTCGTCCTTGTCTTGGTTTTCCAAGTTGACAATCTGGATTGAGTCCATATTTTTAAGATCATTGTCTCTGTCTGTACTTTGAGTGTTACACAAGGAATCACATCAGGAACTGCTAAGACATATGGCTATGATCACACACTAAACACCTAACCATGACACATCTAATCCTCATAATACCCCTATGAAACAGATGCTATTTTTCCCGTTTCGCAAATGAGTCACCATAATGTCCAGTCACCTGCCCATGGTTATGTGGCTAACAAGTAGGAGGGCTGAGTTTCCTACCTACACTGTCCTCTGCATATGACTCCAACTCCCCTGGAGTCACTGAGGGATGTAGTAGCCTCTCGCTCATTTTATCACCACCCAGCCCTATTTCACAACTTGGGAATTAGAAGCAGGTCTGGGTGACCATGTGTGGGAATCTGTATCCCTTATAGGATCCAGTGACAATGAGTGCAGAGCACAGACAGGAAGGAGCAGTATATTTAGCTAAACTCTAGTGGGGTAGTGATGAAGAGGGAGGGGAATCCTTTGGGGCTATTTGAAAATACTCAGATACCTAGAGATAACCTTTGTGCCAGGAGTAGTCGTGTTATTGTGTGTTTCAGTTGCTTAGTCCTGTCCAACTCTTTTGCAATGCCATGGACTTAGCCCGCCAGGCTCCTCTGTCTATTGGATTTCCTAGGCAATAATATTGGAGTGGGTTGCCATTTCCTTCTCCAGGGGATCTTCCCAATCCAGGAACTGAACCCATGTCTCTTGCGTTGCTGGTGCATTCTTTACCGCTGAGGCACTAGGGAGGCCCTAGTCATTTTATTCCTTGGCTAAATTTACAGAGCTGAAATTTAGTGAGTGGTGGAGAGTAGTGGTTCACTGGTTAGGTCAAAGAGTCATGAATGGGAGGCCCGGCTCTGCTGTGGGACCTGTGTGACTCAGTTTTCTCATCTGTAAAATAAGGCATGATGAAAGTCTCCAAGTCATAGGATAGTTCTGGAAAATAAATGAGGTAATTGCATGGAAATTACTTGGTATATCTGGCATCTACTAAGTGGTTATATTGGGGCTTCCCTGGTGGCTCAGTCGGTAAAGATTCTGCCTGCCAAATGCAGAAGACGCAAGAGATTCTGGTTCAATTCCTGGGTCGGGAAGATCCCCTGGAGAAAGAAACGGCAACCCACTCCATTATTCTTGCCTGGGAAATCCCACGGACAGAAGAACATGGCAGGCTACCGTCCTTGGGGTCCCAAGAGTCGGACATGACTTAGCAACTCAACCACTACCATCATGTGGTTACATTACATACATTTCAATGCAAAGTCACTGTTTTTATGGGAGATTTAGTGACCAATGGCACTTCAGGTCTTTTAGGGAACAATGAGAGAAAAAAATAGGGGTGAGAAGAGAGTTTTCCAACCACTTTGTCAGGGAGAGCATAGCCCTTAAGACTGGATGCCACTGCCTGCAAGTCCCACGGGCCACCCAGTTTTCCACAGGATTCTACTGGGTTAAGCAGAAGATAGGATTTGTGGTTGCCCAGTTATCAGGGGTGATGTTTCTGTAGGATTATTCTGTAACAGCAAACCCAAAATCCTTTTCTTTTTTTTTTTTTTTACTTTTTCCCCTTTAAAATTTCCAATGTGGGGGGGGGGGGGACCTTCAAAGATGAGTTGGTCAAAAAGGCTTATTTTATTACTAGTGCCTTCTTCCAAAGAGCTAATGATATTTCTCATGAATCCTGAGCATTCCATTGGCCGTGACAGCCAGTGCTTGGGGAAAGTTTACATCAGCCTGTTTGCAAGCAGAAGTTAGGCATGATTTGCCCAGAGCCTGACAGAACACGTGTACCCTAGACCCTGAGATTAGGGAAGAGGGGGGTCCAACCTGCCAGTTTATTTAAGCTTCCAGCTTCCCAGACTCAGAAACTTAAAGCCTTCAAATAATTCCCATAGAAACCATACTTCATCACAAAGCTCTCCATGAGCTGCAGATCAAATACATATAAATAAAGTGTATCTGTGTAATGTAAGAAATATAGTCTCTTATGCATCTGTCTCAGCTTTTAATAATCATTGCTTACATGGCTCACAATTAGACACGTTGCCCAAGAGACATTGGGGTTGAAAACTGAGGTGGTGAGTATAAGCATATGAACGCATTACTGAACTCCAGAAGTGCCAGGCCCGCATCAAACATGGCAATAAGACCTCTCCATGCAGGATTTGATAGGATGAAAATAAATCTATTTCCGTCTTCTCTCTATTATATTAGTACTGACGTGTGAATGATACACTAAATAACATTCTCAAAAGGCAAATCCCACAGCACGTGGGGACCTCTTGGGACTGCGTGTAGGTGTTGTGATTCCACAGCTGGTATCACTGTGAACTCCCACCACTGGGATATGGAACAATTTGTAATGTAACAATTAACAGAAATATTGACTTAAGTATGCTCTCGGCAGGGGGCTGGTAACCCCAGGAATCAGCAGAAGGAACAGTACCGTGCCATGTATAGTAACTCAAGGGATTTGAGCAATTCAAATGACAGAAGAAGCACCCCTGCCCCCTTCCATGTGGCTCCAGGTTGAAGCTAAAAATGACACTTTTCCTCTACCCGGTTTTTGAGCTACACTGAAGGGATGGGCTGTATAAAAACACAAGCTGCAGAAGGCAAGGAACCACAGGGCTTCCAGCTTCACAATTTTGCAGATTCTAATTAAGAAAATGTTCCACCGGTCCTGAGACTAGGGACAACACAAAGCCGCATTTTGCATAGCCCGGATGATTGTAAAGCTCCCTACCCGCCACCCCCCACCAACCCAAAAACTCCATCAGCTTCTGTCCCCACCCCCATCTCAGTTCTCATATACTTTCATCTTGCTCTCAGGATCCACTAAAGTAAATAAGATGTCCACCCAGATAATGGAAACCCCACCAGCTCTGAGTTAGTGCCTTTTCATGCCAATTAAACACATTTTATACAGTCATCGTAGCTGCATCAATGAGTGCATTCAGAGACGCCGATAGGGCTCGGCAGACGTCAGCCGAGCAAATGAAATGTATTTCATGCAAGTTTTCTCTCTGTCTTATTCTAACCACTTGGCAACGGTCTCAATTGAAAACATTGATTCTGAAAGATATATATGGATATATAAACTGATTAACCAGCTTATTTGCTGCTGATTACTTTACTAATAAAGATCTCAGAGTGCTTAATTTAAATTAATACTTCCTTCATTAATGAAAATCCAGCTTAGAGCATAAAAAAAATCTTGACAGATGCATTTATTGCACAAACATACATTTATCTACGCCAAACCAATTGAATATACAATCATATTTGGTTGGGGTTATAACTGTTAATGATTCAACAATTATTACTTCAGTTAGGTGTGTGTTGTTCACCAGAGTTGCTCTGATAGTCTGATAAGGTTTTCTCCTTTTGGAGGCTGTGAGGAGCTAGGGGGATGTCCAGGGATGCAT